>NC_092806.1:162214506-162521032 GCF_040954645.1 Diabrotica undecimpunctata | reverse complement strand
TTGTCAGATAACTTCGTAATTCGTGAAATAGTTATTGTTTGTTGAATTTTCATATTAAAAACTAAGAGGTTCTAAGAGAGTCTATTTTTATAAGCTTATTTCCACAACCGTTGGAAACAATTTATTTTAAATAAATATCGCAGTTCTCAATATTGAACAAATTTATCTTTCTAATTTAATAGACTTCCATTTATACAACATTTTAACTTTGATATTAGTTCTCTGATAATAAATCTAATTATAAACTCATTACAGTAATTATGGAGTATTAATATTACAGTTCAATACCTCTAAAATAATATTCGATTAGGCAACACCGCATCAACCAACGTCTGTCGTGTCTGGTGGTGTCAAATCGTCACCGTTGCAGTTAAATCTGTTTAGCTGTACTTCTTAATAGATAGATAGATAGTTTATTTGAATATAAGTTACAACAAGGTTTATAGCAACTCAAAAGTACGAATTATAAATATAAAACATTACAAAAATGGAACAATACATTAAAAATATTTAAAACAGTGCAAAAGGACACATAGTCACTAGGTACTTTTGGTACACTAACTTGGTTTTTAAAAGCTTAGTTGAATTAATGTTTTTAATTGTTTGAGAAAGTTATTTTACAGTAGTAAACCACGAACAGTAGATGACTTCCTACTTATTTCTAAATGTCGATCTAGTACTTCAAGCTGTCTCTTATTTCTTCTGTTGTGTGAGTAAATATCACTGGTACATAGAAAAGTTCTTTGATTCTTATGAATTAGTATCAATAATTTGACAAGATAAGACGAAGATGGTGCAGACTAAATATTCTACCCAAATTTCTCAATTGATAACAGTTAAAGTTTCGTTTTGTACACACATTCCAACAAGTAGTCTTAAAAGATAAATGAGAGTCGAAAGTAGTCTTAAAAACTTCACATCACTACAATTCAAAATACCCTCAAAATCGATGGCAATACTTAGATCAGGTTTAGTAAATCGAGATACAAATGATACCAAATTAGTTTTGCGAACATTGAACAGGAGTGTCTGATTACTGGACCAATCAGAGAAGGTTTTCAGTGAGTTTGATATTTTATATTGTAAAAAAAAATGTCTTTATCGCGATATAGCATTCTTGAGTCATCCGCATAAACTGATACAAATGCATCAGACATTACATATGATAGTTCATTAATATAAAAAATAAATAGTATCGGGCACAATATGGAGCCCTGTGGTATTTATAAACGCATTGTTATTAACAATCTGGCCAGATATTGATATTTTGAAGTTATTTTTTATTTTAACTATATTTTGTGTCTTTTTTTCAAATAGGATCCAAACCAACTATGGGCAACTCCTCTAACACCATATCTGTACAATTAAAAGCACGACTGAGGTCACAAAAATTGACAGTTGGATTTTCACTGTTTTCAATTGAGACTAAAACTTCCTCATAGAAAATGGCTGTGGAAGTAGAAAATTTATAATGATAATATGCCTGAGCAGATTATGTAGGTACCCACATTATTGGTTTATTAAAATTACTGCAAAGTTTGACACAAAAAAATTTCAAATAATTTTGAAATTTCTTATCACTGGTTTATGAAATCAGCTTATAATAAGATAGTCATATAAACGCTGCTGTAAATAATGTTCAAACAATGTAGACAAAGGAAATTTTATTTCATAAACTCATTATCTATTCGTTTTCCAATGAAGACCCCTCGAGTTCCGCCCCTGACCAGATGTCTGTTACATTTCAAAAAGAAAAACAAAAACTGGAAACTCACAAAACAGCCATTAATAAATAGCCATGAAAGATTTAATAGTCGTGCCGAAGTCGTTATTTTTGTTTTTATGACCAGATGATGAATTGGGGTGCATTCTTTTTATGGTGGGTGTTCCTCAGGGTCGTTTCCTGTTGCTGTCTGTGTGGTGCCAAGCTGTCTGCTTTGTATTTGCCTAGCCGTTTTCGATTATCACTTGTTTTACGATTGGAAACGTTCATCAGTGTTGGAGTTAATAGGGGAGAGGGAAAATTGAATCCGTCACACTTCGTCCGGATCAAGAATGCCGTAAAATTTATAAACGCTAAGCTTTTAATGATTGTTATGAATTAGGTGGTGTAAATTTTATTTTGTTCTATGGTAATTGTCGTTTCTTTAGTGTTAAAGTTGCTTATGTCTTTCCTAAGGTCTTTTGAAATGGTTTTGTTTAAATTCTTAAGCTCTGCAATGGCCGTTGTGTGCTCATCTTGCTATTTCCCTTCTTTTTTGCTAGGTTTCTTGCGTCTTCTGTGAGTTTTTTATTTTTCCTTGTTTTGTTTTATTTGCTTGTCTTGGCATTTCTTCTGTGCCTTCTTTAGGGCGTCCACCAACGTTTCGTTAAGCTGTTTACTATTTGCTTCATTCATAATAATTAAATATTGATAGTCGAAGTAAACCATTGATAAAAAAGCAATACAAAACTGTGGAAACTCAAGTACCTTTACACAAAAATATTCAGCAGTAGTACATTTAAAGAAAAAAATATTTCTTAAACATTTTGGTTAGTACTTTAATAATTATTATTCGTACACTTTTGACATATTTCAGATGCAAATGTGAGAGATAGAGAGAGATACATTCTAGTATTAAGCAGAGGATACAAAACTATCAAACCAACAGTCCACTCGACGTTGAATTAATCACTTTTAAATTGGCCCATCAATGGGCTACCATAATCAAGTAATAACGAACTTGATCAGAGAAGAATCAAATGATTAACTAGTATTTAAAAGTGTGATCCATGATTCCAACTAAAAATATTCCACTAAGAATCAAAACGTAAAGATTTAGACATTTTTATAGATAACATAATTCTTCCTTTTCAACTGTGACAACTAATTGTGTGATCATTGCTTTATCAATTGCTGCTCAGCATTGTAATTTGCTGTTAACTCAGTATCATTTATGTTAATTATTTACTGCCGATTTTGTTTTTCTAGTTCTACTACGCTTGCAGTAAATTTTGCATTTGAAAATAAAAAACGGTTAATATTTTTTTATTTTTCATATCTGTGTCCAATGCATATATCCCATCAATCATAAAATTCATATTGTGGTGAAATTAGACCTGAAACGGCTTCTAGGGAACTTCGGGCCGATTCTGCTGAGAATGAATGAGTCACCGAAGGTTTTGCTGTTTGTATAACTATGTAGAAGTCAGTTAGAAGAGACGAGATATTCCATCAGAGAAGAGAACCAGAATAAGAGCTGAACATGTGGATCAATGTAAAAATACTAAATATATGAAGTAATACATGGAGGACTAGTTTTTGGAATTAAAAGTGATGGTGTAGACAATACTCCGCCACTCATAATACTACTTAGTCAGATCTTTTTGAATGCAAGGCATATCAACAACATATCCAATTGATAAACGAAAAGTGAATGATGGCATAATTATGCAAAAATTTGGACATTGTAATTAGAAAAAGGATACTTAGAACTTTGATCAATGAAACCAATGATCATACCATAAAAATTAACAGGGGAATAGATATTGCTAGATCAGCATTTATACGAATGAAGTCACTCTGAAGTCTAAAGAAATGGTTAACAAATAAAACATCTAGCAATAGAGTAACATATCAAAGGAAAAACGGAGAAGTACGTAATCAAATAGAAGAAGCAAAAAATAATTGCTGGAAACAAAAATGTGTCCAAGTTGAAAATTTAATTGGTGGTTCTTAGACTACGGAAGCATGGAGAACTATCACTAATATAAAGAAAACACCCATAACTCCTTAACTTAATTGCTATAGAAAAGTGAGAAAATCACTATAAAAATTTACTCCAATAGTCCAGATTGGAATATATGGGAGAGGAATACGGTATGGAGAGACAAACAAATAGTAACATTTATACTACTAAAAACGAGGTCCGTACTGCGTCAATTAATGCTAATGAAAAATGGGCGATATCCAGGACCTGGCAATATATCTGTAGAGTTACTTAAAGCAGAAGGTCTAGTTCTAATAGAACGAATAACTTTTCTAATGAATCAATGCTGCCAACAAATTAAAGCGAAGACCTGGATTTACGCCTTGTAGATATTGCACTGATAACTTGTTTATACTCCAATAATTAATAGAAAAAACTGTGGCAAGCTTTACAACAACTCGGCATTAGTCCATACCTTTTAGGAATAATCACAGAAGTATACAGGGATAACACTAGTTACCTAAAAATCGGAAATAGACTATCACAGCCAATAAAAGTAACTAAAGGACTAAGACAAGGATGCACTATGTCACCCTTACTATCTAATTTATATATTGATGCAGCCCTCCAAAATTGGAAAAACCACTGCCAGGGAATGGGAATCCCCATAGGAAATGACGTACTGTTCTCTCTGAACTTTGCGGATGACCAAGTCATCCTAGCTCAAGATTCTTAGGATCTAGAATTTATAATAAAGCGTCTATACTGAGAATATGTAAAATGGGGGTTACAAGTCAGCATGAAGAAAACAGAATATTTAGTTATCAATTCGGATACAAGGTTTGAAGTGTTTATAGACGAGGACGTGGAAATCAAACAAGTGAAAAAATTTAAATATTTAGGTGCACTCATTGATAAGAGCGGCTTGGAAAAAACCGAAATTAAACACCGTCTTCTAACGAAAGTTGGCGATCAATTCTTCAAACGCTTCCCTAACTTTTGCAACGGGAAATATTTGTTCAACACTGAGGTTAGTCCAAGTTCTGAGATTCCTCAGCCAAGATTTTTTCTTTTTTCCCAAACCTTTTCTTCCCTTTACTCTTCCTTACATTCTGACGTATAGAAGAGAGTATTTTTCGTTGCCAAGTAAGTTTCAGGAATTTGACAGTCGTGGTATATTTTATTAAATAATTTAGTTAGACACTCAATATTTTCGTCATTAAAGTTTGTTGTTGTTCTTATTGTAATAATTGGAGATCTCCATTGGAGTTTCTTATAACTTGTGGTATTCTCTTTCGTGTATTACCCGTAACTTTTTTAGTTTCTTATGTAGGTTATGTGTGTCTTGTTTCATATTAAATTCTTTTATTTCTTTACAATTTTTATCCATCCAAAGTTCTTGTGCTTCCTTGATATGCGTTTCTACTAGTTTCTTCATTTGCTTGTATTTTTCTTAATTTGTTTTTCTGTATTTTCGTTTTTCTTCTATGAGCTTTACAATATCTGGTGTTAACAAGTCTTTTTTGGCACTTGGTTCTTTTCTACCCACAAACGTTTTGCCAGCGTTAAGTACTGTCGCCTTCATTTCGTTACAGGCACTGTTAATATCTTTTTTTGAAGCTTCTATGAATGCTGGTGCAATTGTTTCATTTATTTGTTGTTGACATTTTGCACCTTCTAGCTTTTACAAATCTAGTCTCAATTTTACGCTGTTTTCTCTTGTTTTCTCAATTTAATGTTAACGTTGGCAAGAAGTAAATAGTGGTCGGAGTCTGCATCAGCACTAGGACATGTTTGCACGCTTCTTATTCAATTTCTAAATCTTTTGTTAACGAGAATGTAATCGACCACTATATAATCACCATTTTACAAACCAGAAAACTGGAACCTAGGTACCAAAATATGAAATTTTGAGACTCATAATATAGAGAAAGATTCAAGGAAGAATTTTTGCTTGAAGAATCTACGTGATTGGTATCAATGTAGATTGGTTTGATTAGCAAGTTGAAAAATAAAAATAGCCTTTATGATTGCCAACCTCCATAAGGAGATGGCACTGTAAGAAGAAAAGAAATAAATAAAATTGCAGTGAAATGTTTTTCCTTAACAATAGACACTTGGCAATATGGACAAGAAACATTCATTTACATAATAATTTAAACATTAGTGACTTATACAGCCAGTAGAAGCTTCCAATTCCATTCTCTTAAGCAGCGAGCATAGGTACGAAAAGTCATAAATGTTTCCACTCACCTGAAACAAAAAAGCTCAGTAAATATTTGTCAGATCAGTTGTAGAAATTCAAGTAAAATTAATTTTTTTAGTACTTTGTATTCTGGTAATATAATCTTTTGGTGGAATTGTACACAGCCGAAGATTATTATTATAACTGTTACGGTGCAACCTGTGACACCGTGAATAGGATTAAAACTCATTCAAGAGCCTGACTTCTCCATTCAACACTTGACAGACCCATTGTACTTTGGATCTCGGTGAGAATTTTACCCAAATTAACCAACAAAGTGTTTTTAATCAGTGTCTATAGACGAAATACCACAAATCCTGTTAATACTTTAGGAATTTTAAACGGTGTATTCCCATTCTAACAAAACGCTTGGAGAAGGACAATCGTTTTTTAACGGATGTTTTTTTATGTCTTCTTCCTGAGGCAATTGTTGGTTTATGATTAGCAAAGAAAGATAGTGTTAAAATGAGTTGATGTCTTCGTCTTATGCTTCGGGAAAATAAACAGAAGTGGTGGATGAATGAAGGTTGTGTATAAAGAAGTAGCAACGTCAAAAAAGAAAGAAGTAAAGATCTTTAAATTAATTGTATATGTATATGTTACGAGCAAAGCTCGAAATTGGACAATCCTAGCATTATACGGAAATTATTGTCTATTTCTAGCATTGTACAATGTCAGAAATGATCAAAATTTTAGAGTTTAAAACTGGCATAAATTTCATCAAATTTTAAAAATAATGAGCTTGCTTGCCTTTCCACCAGAAGTATTAAAATTTCCTATCAAATTTACAATGTCAATAAACGATATCTCTATTTGGTCCACCATCTTTCAAAACAAGTGCTGCCACCTATAATCGTTTGAGAACGTGAATAGAATCGTTCTTTTTCGAATCGACAATGTTGTAAAATGCTGTGCCAAACTAAAATATAAATAATAAGAAGAAACTGTTCTACAATAGAGTGACAATGTTAGTAAAACATTTCAAAGCTTCAAGAGATAGATACATCACTATCATACAGGGAAAATACTTGTGAAACATTTCAGATTTTCAAGAGACGATCTTCTTCTTCTTCTTAGTCATTAACCGGATGCAGGTATCGTGATATCATGAAGCTATTAGCTAAATTTCCCAATGTTCCTCCACGTTTTTCTATCTTCTGCCATTCTAGCACATTCTGACAATGGAGCGCCAATGGTAGCAACAATATGGTCCGTGTATCGTGTGGGAGATCTACCTCTATTTCTTTTGCCTTCTACTTTTCCCTGGATGGTAAGTTTTTCAAGACCATTTCTTCAAAGCACATGTCCAAAATAGCTTTTTGTTCTTCAAGAAATGATAATGTATGATAATTTAAAAATAATTAACCCATTAAGTACTGAATTTTAAAATTGTGGAATTTGCTGTAGTTTTTAATTTTTTCTACAATAGGGGTGTCCAAATATTGTACATAACTAATATTTTAAATACCCGTCTGGTAATAACAATATTAGATCATGTTCTATAGTAAACAAATATTTGAAACCATGGTTTTTTATTGTTAATTTTACAAAAATTATGAAAATATGAAAATTGTTTACAAAGCTTCAATTTTGTTTGTGAAAGTCACTAAAGCTCTCAATACACAACCCTACGAGTACATTGCATTTGCCGCATTGTGTATTCACAGCGCTCGATTGTGCATGGCTGCCAGCACAACGTCTTCTTTTATTATTCGGAACATATTCAACATAGTGATCACTGTGATCGTACCTAATATCGGGAACAATCCTGCTTTCAGGTAAATATGTGGATGGTTGTGCAGCAGCTCTAGATAGGTTTTAAAATCTTTTTAAATAATTCTCTTCGAACACACAATTGGGGTGCACCTGGATGATGTTTTCTATATATTATCCATGAATTTTGGATAGATGAATCTAGTAGCCAAGTAAAGATCGGCCACCACCATTTCTTGCCTCTAATTTCAACTCTATAAACATTTGTATTCGCATTCATTTGATAAATACCCTCCATAAATGCATTGTATTTTCCAACACAATTAGGTCTAGGAATCCCTATTTTCGTTTTTTTTTTTTCAGTCGATGAGTAGACGCTTGCATTCGATACTGGAGAAACTCCATGAACAGTTGATGCTACAGTAACTACAGAATTATCCATCCAGCGTGTAACCACGACTCGTTGATCTGTAATTACGGCATAGTAATAAACCTCTAGGTTTCCTTTTTAACTCTTTTACTGTCCAGAGAGGACACTTCTTTGTTAGTCTATTTTCTCTAACTGTCCTTGTTGCTTTATAACCATTATCTTTTAAATAGTATAGAATATCGATGGATGTGAATAGGTTATCAAAATTATAACGGTATGGCAGAGATCTATAATGGGGCATCTCTTCAACAATCTGCAATAACGGAGCTGTTGCTTTACCAATTTTTTCTTAATTCTCTCGATTAGAATTTGGCATATTTCCCTGATAAACCTCAAAATTGATAGGGTAACAATTTTTGGAATTCAGACACTAGACTTTATATCCAAATCGTATGAGTTTTCCTAGAATATACTTCTTACATCCGTGTTTTCCAAAGTATTCTATCGTGCTTTCATCGTAGACGATTTCTTGATCCGGAATATAATGTCTGTAATGAAAGTTAGTTTTTATCTTATTTATAAGAGGTCTGAGTTTGGTGAGTTTATCGTTGGGTTGAAGAAGAGAGTTATTGGCACAAATCATCTTCAGAATCCCAGTAACTTTTTTTGATGGCTTTTTATCATAACCAGAAACTATAAGCATTGCTACAAAGCATTTCATTTTTTCAGTTGTAATTTTTGTGTCTGAACAATTTTTAAATCGAGGGTATTGAGTAGCCTCAATACAAAGTATCTGTATGATATCATCAGTACTGAAAAGCTCGAACAGGTCCGCTGGTGACATATTTGCATACTTCGAGAAATTTAAAATTGGAAATAGATTTTGGTTTGTAATCTCGGGTAAGCCACGATTTACACAAATTGTAAAAAATTGTCGGTAAACCAATGAAGCCCAAAATAAGTGAAATAGGACACTAATTCCAAACTTAATTTTTAATCCGGCCAAGTTTCTTACTATCTGTTCATGCAACATGCATCGTACAATATTCTGTATGTATCCAACAAGAATAGTTGATATATATGCAATGAATAGTAATGTAACCCTAAAAGAGAAAGATTTTTTAATACACTAAACGAAGTATTAGAAGATATTTTAATGATTGCAAATTTTATCAAGCATATCGGAAATGAAGACGAAGACATAGTAGGGGGATTCGGTGAAGATGAAAAGAAAAATGACAATGGAAATAGAAATGTCAATATTAAAAAAAAGGAGGCAAAAGAAGGATTATAACTAGAGAGGGATAAGTGTACTACCTTCAATTGCAAGAATCTATAGTAATAAAAGATAGATAGACTAACACATTCACAGCTATCTTCTTCTGCTAGTGCCTATCCTCTATGGATGTTGGCTACCACAATGGCCCATAGTATTTTATTAGCAGCTGTTCGAAATACGTCTGTGGTGGTCATACCTGTCCACTGTCTCAATTCGGCGGCGGCCTAGTCCTCTATTTCCTTCCATTTTCCCTTCTAATATCAATAGTAGGGTTCTGTATTTATTTTTATTTCTCACTATATGTCCGAAGTATGCTAACTTTCTTTCTTTAATGGATTTCAATACTTCAGGTCCTTTTTGTAAACGTTGCATTACTGCGTCGTTAGTTATGTGATGTACATATGATATTGTGATCATGTGACGATAGAACCACATCTCGAAAGACTGCAACCGTCTGCAAGACGCATCAGTGAGTGTCCATGTCTCTGCTCCATACATAAGAACAGAAAACACATAACAATTAAAGATTTTGAGTCGGAGATGTAAGTTTAAGGTTAAATTGCAGAGAACTTTCTTCATCTGTTGGAAGGCACTCCTGGCTTTTTCGATCCTACATTTAATCTCGTATGAGTGATCCCAGCTGTCTGTGATGTTGCATCCTAGGTATGTTATTTTTTCTGTTCTATCCAATATCTCATAAACTTTGCATCTGTATCTTGGTTTTTGCTTATGATTTTAATTTTCGTCTTCTTATTAATAAGTTCCATTCCATTTTTTCTACCGATGTTAACTACTTGATCTATCAGTCTTTGTAGTCCTTCAGCACTATCCGCAACAAGGACAGTGTCGTCTGCATATCTTAGATTATTTATTACTTCACCGTTAACAATCTCGCCATCAGTCGTTTCTTCCAAAGCTTCTCGAAATATATGTTCAGAGTACGCATTAAACAGCAAAGGTGAGAGTATGCAATTTCTTTGTATTGGGACTTTATCGGATAATTGATTGTCTACTCGAATCTTTCTTACTTGTTTCCTATAGAGATTGGCTATTATTCTTATATCCTCGTCATCAATGTTTGCGATTCGCAAAGTTTCAATAAGCCTCTCATGCTGTACTTTATCAAATGCCTTTTCGAAGTCAATGGAATAGGCAAAGACATCTATATTAACATCTCTTGCTCGTTGTATCAATACTTATATGCTAAAAAGTGTTTCTTTTGTGCCAAGACTGCTGCGAAATCCAAATTGTACATCAGCAATACCCTCCTCCAATTTTTTGTATATGCGAGCATGGATGATGTTTAAGAATATTTTGAGTGAGTGGTTCATGAGGCTAATGATTCGGTGTTCTTCACATTTCTTAGTATTTGCTTAGTACTGACAGCTATAGTGAAACACAATATAGATTCCGAAAAGCCAGATGATGCCTCGAATATATTTATCATGATACAATAACAAAAAAGTTGGAAAATTGAGCAATACAATGGTAAATTTATGTTCAAAGCATGCCCAGCCATAAAAAAGAATGGACTCATAGGAAGCAGCTATGAGATGAAAAACATATATTATGGGGAATGCTGTAATGGAGAGAAATCTCAGAGATGGTGACTGGGATGATAGAAAACTGTGGAGAGTTAAAACAACGAACTCATAATGGGAAAATTTCGAAAAAGAAGAAAAAGAAAACGATTTTATTATCCTAAACTTCCATCTAATTTGTACTAGTAACTCCATATTCAAATGAGACAGATATTCTATTTTTGTCTCACCTCTTTTAATCTTAGGATTAATCTAATTGAATTCTCTATCAGTATGTTCTACTTCGCAGTAGAAAATACTGTTTTTTTTTCCTTCAATAATACTAAATGATCAGTTTTTATTAGCTGCCTTACAATAAAAATTGCTTGTGTTATTTATCTGCCTTGTATAAATCTAAATTAATGTGAGGGTTTCTTTACGCATCTCTCTATCAATGATTATTCTCTACATTAAAGACAGCAGTTAATAGAAGGATATCCGAATAGTTTGTTCGAAAAAAATTGATTTGCCTACCTATGACATTTTTTTTGTTTCTTTTTTATATATGATATATGGAAAATATTGACACCATCAGGATCTTTAATTATATTGCCGTAGCAATCTATAGCTTACCTCTATGCACCTGAAACACATCCAGCAATGACTTTCTATTCACATCCGTCAACTTCATTGTCAGCGATTCTAGTTGTAAAATCGCTTCTTTCTTGCTGGATAAAGAAAACGTTTAACAGGTATTTAAAGGTATTATGAAAGCGTTTAAGGCATTAGAAATCAATCGACAATGACCACAATACGTCAGTCTAGACATCGGCCACAAAGTGAGAAAATATAAAATATCTCTGTTTTGGGTAAACTGTCGACAGCTTTGACAGATTTTATCTCGATACTGACTTGATGTGGCTTACGTCTTTGTGAAAGTACAATAAGGAATAAGGTGGGTGGTATGCGTGAGAAATTTTTTGGTTGGTAGAATATTTTTTATCGATACAAACAAATTGAGATTATGGTATTTACTTTTTTCATCGCTTTATTTTTTTTTTGTAGAATGATCTTTGCTTTAGTAAGACACAAGTTGTCCCAAATATTATATTCTTCTTTACGTCGATTTCTTATTGTTCCCCATATTTCCTTCTACGCACCAAGAAGTCACTCTCCAACCTCTTTAAGTATCATTTCCAGTACTTCTGCTTTGTTTTTTATTACTGCTATATTGGTTTCGATTTGTTACTTACTCTGTGTGCTGTATTCCCAATTATTTAAATCTTAAATATGCTTCTCGTCTTTCTTTGCATTTTTGGTTAATTTCTAGCATTTTATTTTTTTTTCTTTAAAAATATCTTCTCTATTCGGTTTTCTTTTATTCCTAAACGCGGTCATTTTTCTATATTTTTACAGACATGCAACAGACATAAAAAACAAAAGTACAGCGTCACGTAGCCGTTTACAACGATATAACAATCTAATTGTAAACAATAATAGAAATTATGTATTTAACAAGAAAGATGTGTAATGAATTTGCGCCGTACATGATGGTGTAAATAAACAAAAAATTTCAGAAATACAAAATTTAGAAGAAACTGATCATGACATTAAGGGAGATGAATGGTTGACTCAGAATCATCATAAACGTGTGAGTCGATATTTAATTGAGTGCAATGATGAGGAAAAATAGGTGGAGATGGTTCCAAAATTTGTGTTTCTGCATGTCATATATCTTAAACCGCACACCACCCCTGATGACTTACATAAAATAGCGTATCAATTAATTATGGAGTACAAATCAAAAATGCCAGAAACATATAGTTCCATTAAGTCACTAGTAATCAAGAAAACCTAAAGAGAGCCTAAAACAAACCTCTTAGGTCAAAGGGCGCTGTAGTATTAAAGTTTTTTGTGAAGAAGATAATACCCAAGTGATCTGATCCTCTTAAAAAGTTAAAAATTATTTAAATATCATTCATTATACCTCTCAATTATTGTATAACTCTTTCTTGATTTTAAAGTACTGCTCAATGATGTTTTACCTGATTGTGTGTGTCTTAATGAGCTAAGATGGTTTCTGGATTTTGCAGAACGGTCAAGTCTCAAGGAAATAAAATAAAATATAAGTTTTAATCTTTTGAATCTTGAAAGCCTCTGTTATGAATAGCATTGTGAGATTACAGGTATTTTATTAAATAAATCTAATGTGCAGCTTATCAGTGTCTATCGCAATCTAGATAGTCTTCTTCTTCTTCTCTTCTTCTTCCTCTTCATAAGCAATTCTTCTTGTTCATTGGCGGATTAATACCTCTCCACTCACTTCATCACTTAGAAATAGATTCTGATGAAATATATTATCTGGCTCTTCTTGTTCAATTTCTGGAACTTTAATTGTATTTTTCTTTAAGTCTATAACAATATTATCTGGGATTTTCTTTTGATTTTGAAGTTAATTGTTTGGGAGCAAAACTATTCTCATTTATTTCTATTTCATCGAAATCATTTCTATTGACACTGCCTTTTGAATTATTTTCTTCTTTCGTGTTTGAGTTATACTTTATATTTGTTTTTATACTTTATATTTATATTGTGGCTTATTCCCATTTAAATAGTAATTAATTTATATTTCTCTTTATATATTTGACTATTGACTTCTTTATTTACATTTACTTATGTTTATATCTATATTTGAGTTGTAGAAGTATTTTTTGTATTATTATTACCAATAAACTATTTCTTTGTGCGTGTATAATTAAATAAATAGAATTTCATGTGAATTTTTCAGGTTATACAAACTGTATTATTAGTTTATGCATGAGCTTTTTTTGAAAACAGTTGCGAATTTTTGTTTTTGCCCTCTAAGTAGATATAAAACTTCGTTATTTAAAAAGTCATTGACATCTTTATATAAATCTTTATTATTTTCATGACATTGTATGAACCAAACCTAAACTAATTTAAAGGATAATAACCTATTATATTTAGATTTATAGTATTAAATCTAAATAAAATATCTACAGTCCAGATGGGCATCTTCATGGGTGGTGCGAGGGCAAGTGGTTACCTACTTTTATATTTCGTTTTCGTCAAAAATCATCTGGTAATAGGATGAACGTGCTGCCAATGTGTTTGCTATTCTTTAGTTCGACAATGGACCTTCCTGTCGTCTCAAGTGATTTGTTCTTCCTTTTTCATTTCCGGAATGTGGTTTTGTTTGAAACATTTTCGCTAATACTAGGAATTTCTAATAATACTTTTACACGATTTATGTGAGATTCAAAATATAAAATCTTTTGATTCATTTTTTCGTTCATACATAGTATATTTTTCTTTCTTGTTCATTCTTAGGATAAAGTATTTTTTTAAGTATCTATTACTTTGATTTTGATCGTTTTTAAACAATATTATAAACTAAGAAATTATGTAAACCTGTGTAAATAGATGTTACGGTAGTAAAGCTGCTACAAAGTTCCAAATAATTAGCATCTAAAGGTTAACATATTTTTTTTAATTATTTATTTATTTTTAATGTTTTTTGGACATCGCTCTTTCTACTACAACTGTTTCATATCTGAGCTTCTATTGTATTTTTTTAGATTAGTTTTAAGGTTACTCAGTGGAATAACTCCTTGGATGTCACTAGATTTAACAAAATAAATGCTAGAACAGAAGCAGATAATCTTTATAATGAATCTCCCATACGAACTAGAAATGTTGGAAAGGCAATATAGCAGTATTTCATAACATCAACACAGATAATGGTGTCTTGTTACTGTAGATCATAATCTATATCAACAAGAAAATCGTTTAATTAAGGCCATAAAAGGGAAAAAAGACAATTTCCCTTAATTTCAAGGTGAAAGTGAGGGAACATCATTCCATTATTATGAATTATGTATAAGATAACATTTTGCAGTAGGCACTTTCGTAATTGTGTAGAATAAAAAAGTTATCAGTACCTACTTGCTACTTCTATAATTAAATGAAGAAGCAGATGAACTAGCACGCTTAGCATCCTTCAGCCAGGACTCCATTCTTATTAATGAGGTTTCTTCAGATGACTTTAAGTCAGAAATAAAACATAAAGTGTTAAGTGCGTGGCAAAATAAGTGGAGTGCATCACAAAATAAACTCAAGGAAATCAAACACTCACAGGCGCCATTCACATTACGAGTCAATCGGTTGTGACACTGCGATGGGGAAGGCAACGGGAAACCACCCCATAAATAGTCCCTAGTTCATTCATCATGGTTAATGTAAACCAATTTGGAGAAGATACTGATCATGGACTTCGGATACCAAGATCCGGCAGGGGAGGAAGAACACAAAAATGTAAGGCTTCCCAGGTCGTCAACCCACGAAATCCTTACCAATATTTAAACACTAATAAAGATAAAGTGTGCACGTGGAACGTTCAAAAAATCTGTACTTGGAATGTTCGAAGTATGTTTGAAGGGGGAAAGATACACAACATCATTCAAGAAATGAAAAGACTAAATATCGACGTGATGGGAATCAGCGAGATGAGATGGCCAGGCTCGGGACAGTGCTGTGTGGATGAGCATATGGTATACTATGCGGGAAACGACAAACTACATCACTGGAATGGCGTAGCATTGATTCTGAGCAAAAAGGTCGCTGGGGCTGTGATCAGCGTGATACCTCTCTCTGACAGGGTCATTCTGATGAAGCTGCAAGGCAGACCCGTTAATACGAACATCATTCAAATTTACGCTCCAACATCAGAAAAACCAGAAGAGGATATCGAGGAGTTCTACGCAATTGTACAAAGAGCACTAAAATACACCAAGAAGAACGAGCTAACCATCATCATGGGTGATTTCAATGCCAAAGTTGGCAAAAGCAGTGTAGAAGACATCGTCGGACAACACGGCTTAGGCGAGAAAAACGAAAGAGGAGACCGACTCATACAATTTTGCCGGGAAGGAGATTTTACCATTGCTAAAACGTGGTTTAAACTTCCCCCGAGACGACTTTATACGTGGAAGTCACCTGCAGATACAGCCAGCAATATCATCAGAAACCAGATAGACTTTATTCTCATTAACAAAAGATTCAAGAACAGCTTGACTTCGGCGAAGACCTACCCAGGAGCAGACGTCTCATCGGACCACAACCCATTAGTGGGCCAGATAGAACTCAAACTAAAGAAACTCATCAAAAATAAACCTAAACAGAACCTGGATTATGACACTCTAAAAGACCCCGTAGTTCGTCAAAACGTGAGAGATACAATGAGACAAAAACTAGAAACGGCTCAACAACAAGAACAGAGTGTAGAACAAAAATGGAGTTATATCAAAGACGTCATGCTGAATGCGGGAAAAGAACATCTGAGAAAGAAAAAAAGAGTAAAAAATAAAGAATGGATGACTGATGACATTCTACAGATGATGGAACAAAGAAGATTAACGAAAAACAGGGACGCGAAGAAATACCAAGAAACCAACCAGACAATTAAAAAAGAAATACGAAGAGCCAAGGAGACATGGATGCAAGAAAAATGTAAAATAATCGAGGAGCTCCAAGAGAAACACGATCATATAAATATCCACCGAAGGATTCGTGAAGCCACTGGTCAATACAAGAGGAGAAACACACACCTCCTCATAAATAAAGACGGTAATCTGGCGACGACAGTGAATGAGAAGTTGGTTACCTGGAAAATATATATCGAAGAACTTTTCTGGGACGACCGCGGCAACCTTCCGGAAATAAATTGCATGACAGGGCCGTCAATTCTAGAAAGCGAGGTAAAGGCTGCTTTACAACAGTCTAAGAATGGTAAGGCTACAGGTCCGGACGAAATACCCGTTGAACTTATTAAGGTGATGAGTGAAGTGAGCACGAAGGAGTTAACTGAACTGTTCAACGCCATATACGATTCAGGTAATATCCCAGAGGAATGGCTATTGTCAACATTTGTAACGCTACCAAAAAAACGATCTGCGAAAACGTGCGAAGATTTCCGAACTATCAGTCTTATGAGTCATGCACTTAAAATTTTTCTTAAAATCATACATGCCAGAATTTACAAGAAATGCGAAGAAAATGTCGGTGAAATGCAATTCGGATTCCGCAATTCTATGGGTACACGTGAAGCACTTTTCACCTTACAAGTCCTACTTCAGAGATGCCGCGATGTCAGTTGTGATGTCTATATTTGTTTTATTGACTACGCCAAGGCATTTGACCGTTGTCAGCACCAGAAGATGGTCACCGCACTACAAAGAGTTGGATTGGATGAGAAGGACATTCGGATCATCATGAATTTATACTGGAACCAGCGTGCTCAAGTCAAGGTCGAAGACCAGCTGACCGACCAAGTGAAGATCATGCGAGGAGTAAGACAAGGATGTGTGCTATCGCCGACTCTTTTCAATATATACTCTGAGGAGATTTTTAATGAAGCCCTCACAAACCTAGACATGGGAATCCGAGTGAACGGTGAATACATCAATAATATCCGCTACGCCGATGACACTGTGTTACTAGCAACCAGCCTAAACGATCTGCAGGCCTTACTAGACCGAGTGCGAACTGTGAGCGTAACATACGGACTGAACCTTAATATTAAGAAAACTAAATTCATGGTTGTCAGCCGTACAAATTTAGATCCCGGGGCACTAATGGCAGGTAGCGAAGAGATCCAGAGAGTCGACAGATTCACTTACCTCGGAACTACCCTCAACGTACAATGGGACTACGCTCAAGAGATTAGATCCAGAATTGAAATGGCACGGTCTACATTTATTAAGTTGAGATCCTTGCTGTGCTGCAGTGATCTCAGTTTGGGAACCAAGATGCGAATAGTGAGGTGCTACGTTCTTCCAGTGTTACTGTATGGAGTTGAAGCCTGGACACTGACGCAAGCCACTGAAAAACGAATCGAAACCTTCGAGATGTGGATATACAGAAGGATACTAAAAATATCTTATGTGGACCATGTCACCAACGTTGAGGTCCTACAGCGCATGACAAAAGAAAAAGAAGTGCTTAATTTAATTAAACAACGCAAGCTTGAGTACCTCGGCCACGTGATGCGGAACGAAGAAAAATATCGAATTCTTCAACTTGTTATGCAGGGTAAAGTATTTGGCAGAAGAGGACCGGGACGCCGTCGTATCTCGTGGTTGAAAAATCTCTGACAACGGTTTGAGATGACCTCAGCGGAGCTGTTTCGCAGAGCAGTCAACAAAACCATGATAGCCTTGATGATCGCCAACATCCGGACCGGATAAGGCACTGAAGAAGAAGAAGAAGAAATCAAACAATTAGTGAAATTATGGCTCCAACCCACAGCTAATAGACAGGACCAAGTGAGAATAACACGTTTGCGACTAGGACACACAACTTTACACATAAACACCTCTTTACGCGAACTGTGCCGCCAATGTGTGAAAATTGTCAAGTAACACTCTCCGTGAAGCATATACTAACTCAGTGCAAAACATATGAAGCAGCAAGAAAGAAGCACACTATACCAAATAATATAAAGGAAGCCCTAGGAAAAAACATGAACATTAAAAACACAATAAGTTATCTTAAAGACTCAGGACTGTATCAATTATTGTAATTTTTTCTAACTTTACCTGTATTATATATTTAGGTCGCTAATAACCCTGGTGGTTACAGCGTAAATAAATAAAAAAAAATTTGGAAGATGCGCCAGAACGTTAACTTAATTTAAATAATGTCATGTGTTGTATTAATAATTAAATAAAAAATATAAAAAATAAAAAATAAAAATAATAGGTACAGATAATTAATTTCTATAGAAAGTATCACACGAGTCCCTTGGAAGAAGATCGATCCCTCCGAAGAATTGACCTGGGGTGAAACTTTTATCGCTAAGGGTAGGTCAAAATCGATGAAATCCTACGTCTAACACAAATGGAAGAAAGAGATACCAGAATTGAAGACAAATAGATAAAATATCAAATGATCTAATTTAGTCTATAACTAAAAAATGAACAAATTAAAAGAGAAAAGACAAAATTGCAAAATTAAGGAAGAAGTGAATTTACAAGAGCAAATAATTGAAAACTTGGAAAAAAGAAATAAGGAAAATAAATATGATAATTCAGGGAATAGAAGAAAACAAGAAGGAAAAACCGAACTTCTACAATTAGAAAACAATACAAATCTCGAACAACAATTGTATTGAATATAAAATAAAGTGAACACAAGATCTTGTCGGATAAGTAACGCCAGTTGCTATTGGTTTGTATTAATATTAAACATTAGACCATATTCAATCACTCATGCAAACTTCCTATTTTATTAACGAGAAATCAGGAAAAATCTATCTTTTATTGTTGAGCTTTAGTTGTATTGAACTACCGTTATGATCGTAGGCAAAGTATTCTAGACCTCAAAAATAAGGTTTTATTTTATAGAGACTGAAATACAGGAATCTCTCTGCTATTGATCCAAGTATTGTATCTAAAATACCAAATATTTAACCTATCCTAACACTTAATTATGTTGTATCGGTAACTCAAGCGTTCAATGGGCAACTTGAGGATCGTTATATAGATTGTCCCGATTTAGAAAACTGTTCTGTAACCATTCGGTACAGAATTCTATTATTATTTTAATTTTTTGTTTATTTCCAAGACAGATATTTATTTATTTATTTAGACACCTTAGAAACACTATAGACTAATAATAATTACATGTAAAGTGTTTAAGACAAAAAAAATACAATAAATGAATAAAAGAAACGAACATTAATAATACAATAAGACAAAAATACAATAAACTCCTTAAACCTAGTGCTGATGAGCAAGCAATGTCTTAAGTTCACAGCTTTTTACATTAAATATATCCACATGAGTCAGTCTTTTAAATACTTCATTACAACTTTTTAACATATTGTTGTACATATTGTAATCTGTAAAGAATAGATCTAGGTTAGTTATCCTTAACCTACTTTTGGGTAAATAAACTCAATTGAACCACATTTTGTGTACTTAATACTGTTAACAATCAAGTATATGAACATAATGGCCTGGCTGTTTGTTGTAGTGGCAAATGAAATGAATCTAACACTACCCTGTATGAAACCACATATGGATATTTCTTATTTTTCTTTACGTGTAGAAATCTTACAAATCGTTTTTGCACTTTTTCAATAATTTCTGAGTTTGAAAATGCAATAGGAGACCAGATGATTGAAGCATATTCCATATGTGGTCTCACCAGAGCATTATAGAGTTTTATAATTGTGCTTATTCTGAAATTTTTGCTATTTCTACTGACAAAACCCAAAGCACGATAAGCTCTGTTAGTTATTTTATAAAAGTGTATATTGAACTTTATTATTGATTTGGAATTTAACTTCAAGATCCTTCAAAATACTCACTCTCTCAACTCGATCATCATTAATATAATAATCTTCATTCAATAACACTCTTCAATAACATTGAGTTTTCGCGTATATGAAACTACTGCACACTTTTTAATATTAAGAGTCATTTTTGAATCGTTAAACCATTGATTAACTGATCTTAGATCATCTTGCAATTTGACAGCATCTTTCTCATTAGAAATTGTTTTAAAAAGTTTAAAATCATCGGTATACATTAAGCTGTTACAAGATTTAATACAGTCTGGCAAGTCGTTAATAAATAAAATAAAGAGCAATGGTCCTAGTTTGCTCCCCTTTAGGACTCCCGAGGATGACACATATTGGTGAGAAAAGCAATTACCTACTTTTACTGTATTCTTTCTATCTGACAAATAAGATTTTAATAAATTGAAAGCTTTTCTTGAGAAACCAAACTGTACCAGTTTATTTAAAAGAATACAGTGATTTACCTTATTAAATGGTTTTTCGCAATCAGTATACAGAACGTCCAACTGTTCCCCTGTCTCAATAGCCTTAGCAATATGTTCAGAGAGGACACAGACATTAGTTACTGTTGATTTGTCTCTTACAAAACCATGCTGGAATTTGCTTATTTTACTCTTAGTATGCTCATATATATCATTATAAAGAATACTTTCAAAAATCTTAGCAATACAATAACCGGCTGATAGGCCTGTAGTTTTGAATGTCATTTTTTTATCTTTTTTATGTATTGGAGAAATTGTTGCCACTGTTAAAATATCTGGAAAATATTCCTGTTCAATCGACATATTAAACAAAAGCGCCAGAGGTTTAGCCAAGGGTTCGGCAGTGCTTTGAGAATGACAATGTGTGCAGTCAGATGTATCATATACTGATGCAAAATATTTAGCAAAGGCACTCGCAATATCAAAAGGTGTATTAAACTTGGAGTTTAATGTCATTTCTATGGGAATTTTACTATTCTTATATTTTGACTTAAAGTAAGTACAGAATTTGTTTGTTTTAGCAAGTAGATGGTTTTCAAGTGAACGTTTGTATAAGTTATGCTCATATTTGGTTTGGTTTTTAATATCAATTCTTAAAAGCTGAAATTCAACACTCTTTGGGTTCCCTGAGGTTTTATTTAAACACAAACGATGCGGACTATTTCTCTTTTTAATTTTATATTGCGTGGTTTAATGTAAAAAACAAATATTTAAGGGATTATTCCATTCCATAAGTTGAAAATTCCCCTTAGATATGTACCCCTTTGGTCTTTTATCTATAGGTGTCTTTCTATATAGTTTCATTTTCTACAATTTGTGTAGAGTTTGAAATTATATCGTATCTATGTATGTCTCCTTATACACGTACCCCAAGGTAGGTAACAATTTGTAACGACTTCACATAAATAAAGACCAACCATATAAGAGTTGTAGACATTTAAACACATTTTTTTGATAAAAAAATCGGTTGCCTGTAAAATCGGTTTTACGGGCGAAGATTTTACGTGACAACGTCTTTTTCTCGGTAGAATATTTATTGATATGAATATTATTAAATTGCACAATAGAAACAAGGAATTGAATGAAAATAAGAATTGCACAAATTTTAACTATAGAAATATATTTTGTTTACTAAAACATTGTACATGTAAACTTAAACTTAACTAATTTCTATTTGAGTGATTTTGTTGAGGATAGGACGATGATAGGAGAAATATGAAATGAAAGGAAGTGTTTCTGCTGTAATGTGTCCTATATGAAAATGAATGAAAATAAGAATTGCACAAATTTTAACTATAGAAATATATTTTGTTTACTAAAACATACATGTAAACTTAAACTTAACTAATTTCTATTTGAGTGATTTTGTTGAGGATAGGACGATGATAGGAGAAATAGCATCGCACCAGCGGACAGCGGACCAATCATGTTTGAGTGGGAGAGAGACGCAAGGCATTCGCCGGTCCGGCGGGCCTCTCTCTCGTTCGGTGACTCATCGTAACAGACGTGAGCGGTCGTTACACTTTTTCATGAGTGACTCCGAGCCACAACCTAATTTAAGACGTTGTCACGTCAAAAACTCTTATTTAAGTTATTTAATTATACTATATTTCAAAAGTAACATAGAGTAACTTCTCAGAAAGGAACTAATTTGTTATGATATTTTAGTACCAGTCTTATTTTGTTGTCTATATTGAAAGGAAGAAAAATGAAATTGCAACCTGATTCAGATCTTATTGGTTCAAAGTTTATATAGCTTGTTTATCTGTCTCCGAGTCAACACATGACCCAGTCATTTTGAGACATTAGTTGATCACAGAACAGGCTGTTTTATTATAAGTGACCTTTGTTTTTAATTACTTTTAATTATTTTATAGTCCTCCTCCGCTAACACAGTTCTGGATGTTTAGTGTGATTACCAGTTGTTTAAGATCATAAATTTATTTCAGTTCTTTATTGCTAATTTGAGAGTAATAGACGAAATAAATAATAAAGGCGGTACTAATAGTATCATCCCACCAGTGTACTGTACTCTTATTTTAATTCGTTATTATAAAACAGCGGCACTGGTTGGATACTAATTGATTTTTAAGTACTTCCTTTTTATTTTTAAATCTGATTTGACACATTTTGTAGAAAAGGTACATACAACCTTATGATTCACTAAGAATTTATTGGACGTGAGCATTTTGAAGGTTTGGCCTGTACATTTTTTGTTTTTGTAGTAGTTGAATTTATAAAGTAAAAATTCTTAGACAGAAGTAACGCATTATTTTTAATTTTTATTATTACTTGTCATTTTTAGATTTAGTTTGTAAAGTATGAAAAGAATAGATAAGAAATCATCTGACTTATTGTTTCAAGATAATTTAAAAAACCAACTGGCAAAGTTAAACAATATTTATTTTAAAGCAATTTAATCACCAATACATAAAAATTGAAGAAAGCAATCAATTCTTAAAGTAACAAATTAAAACTATTATTTGTTTTAAAGTCTTCTTCTTCCTACTAATATGTAGGTTTTAAAGTCTGTTTCTTCTTCAATATTAGCCTCCTAAATTGTTTAAATTATGGAACCATCTTTTTCTTAGTCTGCCAATACTTAATATTGTTCTGAAGCTATTTTCTTGTGGAATTTTAAATTAATTGCTATTTAAATGGGAATAAGCCACAATTAAAGGTTAAAATACGTTTATTGACGTTTCAATTTAAACTTCGGAAATCGTTCTCAAAATACAAACTAATGTTGTAAAAGTAGTACCTTACAAGTAGAACACGCCACCAATAAAGAGGTTCTGAGAAGGATAAACAAAGCAATAAAAATTTTAAATACAATTAAAACGAGAAAATTGGATGTAGATCAAATGAACTTTTCAGAGTAGCCGTCTCAAAAGTCCGAATAACTATGATGATTGCCGGCCACCGCCGCGGAGATGGCACTTGAAGAAGAAGAAGTTCCTTCCCAGAAGATGACACTTTTCTTCCTTGCTCTTTAAGTACATGAATTAGTCGGTCATCTGATTTTACACAAATACTGGTTAATTCTGAAAATAGCACATTTTGCCGATTTTTAATGTTATAGTTTGGTATTGAAAATACCAATTTCGGTGATCAATCTTGTACTGCCTCGATAACTCGGGAACCGGAACCCCTAACTATCTTAAAGTATTTTTCTCATCGTTTCAACTGAAACACTTACACCTGTAGCCTCTAGACGTTGCCTTTGGAGCTGCGAGTGAGAAATTATTGGGTCACTTCTAGCTACTTGAATGTCGACTTTGTCTTGGTCTGTTCTTAAGCGTTTTTAGTTTCTGATACCTAATATAGGTTTTCCACAAAACGTCCTGTGTTACACCTCCTACTGCCGCTATGTTCCTCTGACATATTCCTTGGTCCACAAGACTAATAATAACCCCTTAACCCCACATACGGAATATTTCCGTTTTTGAATGCAAAAGTTAGTTTATTTATTTTCATTCAATTTACAACCAAAGCAAATATTCTATAACGTGACGAACTGGGCTATCTAATTGTTTTATCGACTTGTTTACTTTCAATAAAAACCTTTGTTCTTCGCAACAAAAGAATAAATATTGGTTTGAAATATATGGTGATTCCATATAAGTTTGGTAGTGAGTATACAAATACATTATTATATTAACACATTCATTATCACTCTCTAACAAAAGACTCTCTGCTGGAGCGTCTTGTCGCTGTGAGATGGTTAAAGCATACAGCAAATGATCAAGAACTACGATGACGTTGCATAGTTAGGTGTTTATAGAGTACCGGGAGACTACAGAATCCAATTTCCATGAATAACAACACGCTTCTGACATAAAAAAAAAGAAGATACACAGTATCATCGGCTTCTTTTACCTTCATGTAGAGACAAACATTAAAATGAACTCAATGTGAATTTTAAAGATTTTGTATATAAAATCAAAATATGCTATACATAGACTTATAATGGTATACTTGAAGAGGAATATTATTACAGATTAGTAAAATCAGAATATGGCTTTTATTCTTGGTTTAAAAGGTACATGGGTGGCAACCAGTAGATAACTATCGAGGAAATACGTTCCTTCTTAGCACTTATTGGTTGGATGGATTTGTTGAAGCTGCCTTTTATACGAGATTATTGGAAAAGGCATTTATTTTACAATATACCTTTAGCAGGTACAGTGGTGGCAGAAATCGCTTTGAAATTATTCTCAAATTTCTACACTTTGCCGATAACTTCAAACAAAGAAGATAGATTGTATAAAGTTCGCGAATTATCAGAAACTATCAGAAGGTTTTTACCCGGGGAAAGAAAATTTGTGTTGATGAGTCTCTACTTGCTTGGAGAGGCAGGTTGCTCTTCCGGCAGTACATCCTAAACAAGGTATAAAGTATGGCATAAAAATATTTAAACTTTGTACTGAAAAAGGTTACACATGTAACCTTCTGGTTTATTGCGGCAAATCGAAAAACACTGAATTCAAAGTGTCAGAAAATACAGTTATGGTTTTAGACAAGATCTCTTGGGCGATAGTAGAACATTATATACCGACAGTTATTATACCAGTATACCTCTGGCTTATCGACTGAGAAAGAACAACACCCAGTTGGTGGGGACGATTAGAGCAAATAGGAAATACATTCCACAAGACGTGATGTGTGCCAAACTAAGACCAGAAGATTTCTCAGCCAAACAAAAAGATGGGATGTTCGAATGTTGTCAACAAAGTTCTCGGCATTGAAAACGCTCCCTAATGAAAGTCGAACGGGACGAACTATTCAGAAACCAATATGTATTTTTGACTATAACAATGGTAAGTCGTCCATTGATGTTAGTGATCAAATGACTACGTATTCCTCTACATTACGGCGGTGCACGAAATGGTACAGAAAACATATGTTCGAAATTATTTGGGGGACGAGTTTGGTCAATGCTCATTTCCTGTATAACGAGAACTCTATCCGTAAGAAGCTCACTATAACGGAATTTTGTGAACAGCTTATAACTTCAATGGTTGTAAAATGTTCTACACAAAACGTCACTATTGCTGGCCCATTTGGAACCATAAAACAAGAAGTGCATCATCTACTAACAAATGTCCAAGATTGCAGAAAAATCAGAGGCCGTTGTTCGGAGTGTTACAAGAAATACGGAAGGAAAGAAGTAACAAATGCTGAGGGAAAAATTGTGAGAGCATCTCAAGTAAACACCAAATGTTCTGTCTGTGACATTATTATTTGTAAAAAATGTTATAATGTAACGCACTAAATATCAAATCAATTTTTTCTAGTTTAATACATATATATCTTTATTTTTATTTTAAAAATGCGTATATTTTTGTTCTTTCTTTTAGAATAAATATAAGTGTTATAACACATTCGAGTATTTAAATAAAAACAATATTAATATCTAAATATTAACTGATTATTGCCAAAAATGGGTTCAAATAGTTATGTACTACAATAACATTTTTCATATGAATTTCTAGTTACATGCAACATATCTTTTCATGTCTAAGACCAAACCCAATTATACCAGGAAATTGGCTCAGACCATAACATTATTCTCTACATATAAAAACTTAAGAAATGTGTCCTTTTAGGGGACACAACAGATCGAACACAACGAGCCACGTGTATCTTTTTCGGTACAGCGTTGAGAACAGTGTGTATCTAAAAGGATATACTGGCGCTGAGGGTGTTAAGGAAAATAAGATTAAAACGTACAACAACAGAAATCGTTGGCAAACTTGTCTATTCGAGTCTAAATACACAAATCTGTCGCTGCAAAAAAGTCGCTGCATTTAATTAGTCATTTACCTGGTGTTATTGGAAAAGCTCGAGCTAGTATGCCAGAGAAACCAGTTGATGCTTGGGAATGTATTATTAGCCACGATATATTGCAAGAAATTCTTGAGAAAACCAATGAACGAATAACTAATATGGCTTCTAAATATAATTTACACAATTTATCGTGTCAATATACCAATCATCTTGACATAATTGAATTAAAGGCCTTCTTAGGCTTATTATATTTAGCCGGGGTATTTAAATCCAATAATGAAGATTTAAGGTCTTTATTTGCTACGAATGGTACTGGCCGTGATATATTTCGAGCAACCATGTCACTAAACCGATTTTATTTTTTGCTTGGAAGCCTTTGTTTTGACGACCCAGCTACTAGACAAGAACGTATTGCGCACGGAGATAAACTGGCAGCTATATCCAATATTTTTAATATGTTTATAATTAATTGCCAATCCAATTATAGCTGTGGTGAATATCTCACAATAGATGAAATGCTTATCGCATTTAGAGGAAGGTGCCAATTCAGGATGTATCTCAAAAATAAGCCAGACAAATACGGTCTGAAAATGCAGTGTTTAGTATACTCTAAGACACATTATTTGCTAAATGGTTTTATATATACTGGAAAAGATACACGCAGAGCAAATCCAAAAAAGTTATCCATCCCCACTAGATGTTTTGACACTTATTCCACCAATTTCTGGTACAAATAGAAACATAACAGCAGATAATTGGTTTTCGTCCATTGAGCTCATAAAAGAACTGAGAAGCCATAAAATTTCATATGTTGGAACTCTAAAAAGAAATAAAAGAGAGGTCATCATCATCATATAACGGGGGTCCTACGGCGATTGCCGCTTCCCGCATTTCAGCCTCCATCTTTTCCTATCTCTCCAATCTCCCTCTTCTAAGCCTCTAGATTGCATTGTTTTTGTAATTTCTCTTCTCCAGGAATTTGGTGGTCTTCCCCTTTTCCTTCTTTCTGGCGGAACATACATTAAGGCTTTCTTTGGCCACCGCTCCTCCTCCATTCTCATCACGTGACCATACCATTGTAATTGCCTTCCTTGTATTCTATCTGAAAGAATATCTCTAATTCCTGTACGGTTTCGTATTTCCTCATTCCTGATTCTTTCCATTCTCGATACTCGACATGACCTTCTAAGATAATCCATTTCCACAACGTCTACTTTATCTCGTTCATTCTTTGTCATCGTCCAACATTCGGCACCATATGTGGTAATTGGTTCTACAATTGCTCTGTATACGCGAAGTTTGGTATGCATCTTTATTTTATTAGACCACAGTAATGAATTCAGTATTCGGATGCATTTTTTCCCTTGGGTTATTCGGTTTTGTACATCTATCTTAACTCTGCCATCTGCTGATATGATGCTTCCTAGATATTTATACTGGTTGCAGCCTTTTATGACTGCGTTTTCAAGCCTCAGATCTGTGGTATTTCCTCCAATTTTTAAATATTCTGTTTTGCTTATGTTTACAGTAAGCCCCCATTTGGCATATTCCTCAAATAATTTTCGATTCATATAATTTATATCTTCTTCATCGGTTGCAACCACCACCTGCTCATCTGTAAACAACAATGTATACAGAGTTTCTTGTCCCACTTCGATGCCCATAAATCTACATTTATTTCTCCAATTCCTCAATGCTTCTTGGACGTATATTTTAAAGAGTGTCGGTGACAAACAGCATCCTTGCTTTAGGCCTTTAGTGACTTTAAATTCATTTGAGGTTCTGGTTCCAATTTTTACACAACTAACTGCATTTTCGTACAATTTATATATCGCTCGGATATACGTCGAATCCGATCCGGACCTTTTGAGGACCTCAAACATTTTCTTTAATGGGACACTATCATATGCTTTCTCAAGGTCTATAAATACCAAATGGGTCTCTCTACTTCTTTCGACACGCTTTTCAATTATTTGTCGTAGGATAAATATATTATCAAGGCAGGATCTCCCGGTACGAAAGCCGCTTTGTTCTTCAATATCTTGTATCTGTCTTTCAACTCTCTTCTTTAATATTCTGCCGTACAACCGGCCCACTAAAAGAGAGGTTCCTGCTAAATTTCAACCCCAAAAATACAGGCCACCTAATTCTACCTTATTTGGTTTTACAGGAAGCGAGAGCCTTGTATCTTTTGCTCCTAAGAAAAATCGTGCAGTGTTGTTAGTGTCAACTATGCATCATTCCAATACAATGGTTAATGGAAAGCCAGAGATTATAAATTTTTACAACGAGACAAAAGGTGGGGTGGATTCGTTGGATAAGAAATGTGCATGCTATAACACTGGCAGAAGAACTCGTAGATGGCCTCAAGTAATATGGTTTCGCATTTTGGACATTGCAGGATTAAATGCTAACGTAATTTTTAATGGAGTTCAGCAAAATCAAATAATGGAAAGAAGATTGTTTCTAACCACTTTAGGTCAAGAACTTATTAAGGCCCATTTAACTCGTAGAGCTCAGCAAACTTGTTTACCGAGAGAAATTCGTAGTGCCATTTTTAAAGTTTCCGGACTTCAGGAACCAATGTCTGCCGCAAATCCAGAGCCACAACGACGAAAAAAGAGAGGAAGGTGTAAAATATGTCCATATTCCAAAAACCAAAAGAAAGAAAGCTCATCGTGCGATAAATGTCGAGATTTTATTTGCAAAAATCATTCCCGCATACAGACGTTATGCATAATATAAATCTAAATAATAATAAATCTAAATCGATTTTTTTTTTATTTTAGGTAGGAGCTATGATACCTATATTTCACCATTGGATATAAAAAAACTGCACATTGTTATTATTTTTCTTATAATTCGAGAAAGTGCATAGCTATGTTAATTTGACTGAATACAAAAGTTTTTTTTAAATAAAGTTATATCTAATTAACCAAATTCGTTTATTTTTATATAAATGTAAAAGTAGCTGTAAACAAAATAATTTAAAATAAAACAAGTTAAAAAAAGAATATTTTTTGATACAAAAAACAATGGGGGGTCAAATTTGACCCTGCCATGGTACAAATGTTACTATTTTTGGCCATGGTAGTTAAGGGTTAATATAACTTATATAAATATCTATATAAAAATCTGAATAAAAGAAAAGACAGTTGATAGAAAGAGATGGTTTCGTCAATGAAATCTTAGCATTTTTACTTTCGTGATTTAAACTCTGAATAACTTAAAATTATACAAAAACTATATTAATGATTATAGCTTTGTGACATCCTGTATAACATCGTGACAATGACCAAACGCCTTCTGATACTCCCCGCACGCAATCAGTGGCCACTTTCAACAATCCACAATGAACATTCGGTTCTGCATTTCAAGACAACGGCCACTCGTAATCTCTCCCTTCATTCATTCATCACGTTCATCGTACTAGCTGTCAAATTTGATCGGTGACAAGAAGAGGAAAGTACCCTCGCCTCTACGGTGTTGCATCTTCCTCGTTTGGTCTGTTCTTTTCTTCGAATTGTTACGAGTCATCTTTGTAGGTGAAGCTTCGTCTCGGGCATGTAGTTTAATATTAACAAAACAGAGAGAGCTTTGTGTTGGGACGGATTGAATATTCAGTAGTTTTGCGATGTATCAAAGAGGTTATTATTGTTCACTTACTATTTTTTATTCGGGTTGATTTGATAGCAATAAAAATATGTTAACAAGGTATATCTCTTGTTAAGATGATTGTGTACTCAATGCTGCTTACATCTGGTAATGTTTTAGTTGCTAAACTGAAGTAAAATAATAAGAATCTTAGTGAGTCTATTATTCCAAGTTATGAAAAATATTTATTAATTTGTATTTTATTCAACACTTTTCCTCTGTATATTTATGCTCAAATATCGGCGACTGTTTGGTTCACAGAACCATATGGTCGATGGGATTGAACTATAATTTTTATCGACCACAGAACATTTCCTCCACTTTGTATAAAAGCATCGCGTCGGCGATGCCTTGTAACGGTTAACACCTAGGTGTTGCGCTCAACTGGTTCTCGGCCACATCAAAGGAGCTTTTCGCTAAAAATACAAACAACGGAGGACGGCCGTCATTCGACAGTCAACTGAGTCCAGGATAGCCGCCTTTGATAACTGTATCACTCCGGATATTCTGCCGAGATGTCTCATTTCCCATTTGATATAAAAGAGTTGCGGGATTCGAAGATATTATGTTCACACGGATAGGAAATATTGAGTTAAAAGGAGCCGTTGAGTGATACCTTCTTCAAAAAGCAAATTGCTGTTAGCGATGGTCGTTATTAAATCATCGTAACATAACTTCAACTTAATCTATTCCCATCATTTTCACAGGCGTATCAAATTGGTTAAGATTTTTATCTTTTAACAAAATACACTGTCATGTATTTTATCGTCAAATCTAATTTAGTTCACACGTTTTTAGATGTAAAGATTTTCGAGGCAAAGGTAAATTAGCTTTTTAAATCGCAAAATACATAATTATAATTGTACGATTTAAACAAAACAAATACGTTTTTTGGGTACAATAGATACTAATACGCACTACTACAAAAAAGAAATTTACCTACCCTGAAAACATAACAATATTTAAAAAAGAAGTTGAAAAGAACTTAAACGAGGTCCAGTATGCCAAAAACGATATTGTAAATTTAATAAAACTTAACAAATGCATTTTGACAAGAATAAAAGAAGCCAAAAAGAAATTTTGCTCTAAACAGACTAGAAGTGAAGGAAAATTAAGTACTAAGACGCAAAAAAAATTAATGAAACAACGAAGAGAACTAAAGGATAAAACTTTAGTCGGTTGATTGAGGTTTTAGAGAGATTTTTGAGAATGTTTGAGAAGAGGCATGAGAAAATATAATAAAAAAAGTACTACTAAAAATAGTAGAGGAGAATAAAAGTTTAAAAGTCCTTAGTTAAAAATGTATTATTGTAGAAAGAAAAGAAAGAAAGAAAAATGTGTCCACTTGCCATTAATAAAAAAACAGAGGACATCCCTAGAATTACTCTGGGAAGAGAAGAAATACGCTCACTAACATGAAAAATAACAAAACACCTGGTGAAGACAAAATAGATATCAAAGCAATAAAAGTAGATGGATACAGACGACTACAAGCATTAAATGTCTTTGTATTGACCCACGGCTAATTTGCCGTGAGATATAATTGCAAATACTATTATTACTATTATTAATTTAAAGTTACACACTGAGAAAAGCAAGACACGAATTGGTGGAAGATGCTCTTAAGTGGACTAATTCTAAAAGAAATGTCTATGATCTTGCACTAAAAACTTCAATCAGAAAAGGTGTTCTCGACTAGTGACGTATGGCTTTTCCGATGAAAAAAGAGACAAGGGGTCTATTTTATTGGAGTTTGTGGTGAGAAGTTTTCAGCAGGCCACCAATTTTTCTGCAAAATTAAAAAAAATCATTGGTAACGAAAACTTGAGCCCAGAGCAAATATATAACATCGACGAAACTGGGTTAAATTTGAAACTTCTGCCCAGAAAAACCTATGCCACCCCGCAAGAAATTGCTGCAGGGTTTAAAGTCAGCAAAGGGAGAATAACGGTCGTCTTGTGTTCAAATACCTCGGGGACACACAAGATACCCCTATTTGTCATTGGCACAGCAGCATAACCGAGAGCGTTTAAGAACATAAACATGGAAACTCTATTTTTTTATACCAGTATATAATCGGTCGAAGAAATCAGTATGGATGGATTTATTCAGAGAATGGTTTGTGAGCGAATTTGTTCCGAAGGTGAAAAAACATTTGACAAAATCAAAACTGCTCATCAAAGCACTTCTACTTCTTGACAACGCGTCTACTCACCAGGAAGGTCTTCAGTGTGACGATGAAAAAGAAATTAACTGCTGTTCCTACTACCCACTGTAACCAGTCTTCAACAGCCCATGGACCAATTGTCGTTGAGTGTTTCAAGAGAAAGTATCGCCGAAAACTGCTTTCTGAAGTTCTTTCCAAACTGGAGGCTGATGACAACTTAGACCTCTTAAAAGTGCTGAAGTCAGTTAATATGAAGGATGTTGTGTACATGTTGGCCAAGACATATGACAAAATACCACCGTTGACGTTTGTAAAGTCTTGGAAAAAATTTTGGCCACATATAGAAGATTGACCAAGCAAACACAACAGCAGCTGAGTGAAACAACATTCTTGTTAACGAACCTGATGACAATGAAGCTCTATTACACAACCTTCAGCAACTACCGAATTGTGGTCCCATCGTTGAAGAAGATGTTTTGGAGTGGATCTACACATTTGAAAAGGAGCTACACAAGGAGGTTTTGAACGACGACTAAATCGCCGAGTGTTTTATTCGCCAGGAAAGGATAACGACGTAGGTTTTTTTAAATGTTTAAGAAGCCAAACCCACAATGTACAGTAATATTTTATTGGTGGCCGAACTTACGGGAGTCTACTGTACACTGTACAATGATATAATAAATAAATACAACAGAGTGTATATCGGTTAAATTAATATTTTTAATAGACAATTATCATCACCGTACAACGTTAGACGATTGGTCTGCTAATGGAAGTAAACGAAGAGCAGAAGACACAAAGATCTAAAACAACATCAGCAAATACTAGAAAAATAGATGATCATAAAGAAGATAAATTCGGTTGATTACTAAGGGGACAAGAGAATTGAAAACCCATTTAAAATAAGTAAAAGAAATAAAAGGCCAGAAAAGTAAAGAAATAACATTACCGATCCATAAGCTTGTTATCACCTGAGTTCGGATTTATTTTAACAAAAATTAAAAAAAAAAGGTGCCTACATAGACAAAGATTTTTATTTCATTTGGAGAGTTCTACGTATATTATACACAACGTGGAAGTAGGTGAAAAAAATTATTCATTATTACTGAATCTTCGTTCTGGCAATACTGAACTAATCGATAGCCCCGATTACATTGTAATAAACCTGAAAAATATTATAATAAAATGTACAAAATTGAGTTTACTCTTTGCTCTACTACTTTGAAACACCTAAGATAACTGATGCGATGAAGATAAATATGTAATAATTTTTTTATTGACTCCATTTATGTAAACTGACGTATATAAAACAATCGTTAACAATCCACCGTTCCATGTCTTACAAAAAATTAGTAACCATAATAATATGCAAATCGCCCCTTTCGGATATCTTGGGGAAAACTCAGGAGACGTTCTGGAGAAACTTCCAAGACTTGTTTAGTTTGTTGTTTACCGAAAACTACATTTACAAACTTAACAACTTTGCCCGAAGACAAACTCAACTTAGGAAAATGAAGTTCCTCTAACGAAATTTACATATTTCATTGAAAGACAATTATTAGATGCCTCGAGTAATTTCAGGAAAGTGTACTTCAAGATATTATTAAGAGGGTATTCGAGAGGTACAAGAAAGATAATAAAACGATGACTGATTAAATTAAGAAAATACACTGCTCTCAAAAGTTTTTTTACTTCTTTTCAGTTAAAGTAAAGATTATTTAAGATAAATAAAATGTTTTATAGACACAATATCGTAGACATATAAAATGCGCGCAGCAGTCACATACAACAGAGACTGAGGAACATTTTTTTATATTTTCATAGAAGAATACATCATATTGGTACACAAAGAGCAAGAATAAAAAGAGTTTATGGAGATTTGGGGAGGATGGTAATAAGAAAAGATAAAGTAAATAGTGTGATTGACTTTGCAGTGGCATGTTTTGTATGAAGACTGATGACTAGTATGTTACCTATAGTAGCAAGGGAAAGGAAAGTCAGACAGATTTTGTACTGTGTAGGAGAAGTCAGCTAAAAGAGGTTACGAACTGTAAAGTGATAAAGGTTTAGTGTGTAGTTAGTCAACATCGACCAGTGGTAGTAGATGCGGAGATAATGGTGAGGCGGAAAGAAAGCAAGTAGAACATCAGAAAGTAAGTGGTAGAAGTTAAAGGATAAGGAATTGACAATAGTAGACAAGAGTGCTGGAAGAGCTTGAGGAAAAAGATACGCTAAATGACTGGTGGGAATCCAACAGTAAAGTTGTGGTGCCAGTGGGAGAGGAAGTGCTACGAAAAACATCTGGTTAAAGGCCTTATAGTAACTTGGTAGTGAAACGATGAGTTTCACCAGAAGGTTAGAGGGAAGAAAGAGGCTAGAAAGAGGTATGCCAGGTCTAAAGAAGAGAAAGATAAAGGTATACCAGGTGGCAAAGAAGGAATCAAACCGCGCTGTAGCTACTGCTAAGGAAAGATCGTCTGCACAGACAAGTACAGCGTTGCTATAGTAAGGGACAAGTCATCAAAGGACTTGACCTACGTGCGACAGATTAAGAGTGCGGATTGAAGAGTATTAAGACCCGATGTTAAAATAAAGCAAAGATGGTATGAGTACTTCAGTAAGTTGCTAAATGAAAAACACCAGAGGAGCGACGGAGAATGCGGGATCCCAAATGAGAATGTAATACCGGGGATAGCGAGAGATGAAGTTGTCGAGGCTGTAAATAGAACGAAAAACGGTTAGGCAGTAGGACCTGATGGAATACCTGTGGAGGTTTTGAAGGCTCTAGGAGAGAAAGGGGTTGATATTTTGTGACAAATGGTGAGTAAGATATACGAGAAAGAAAAGATGCCCAATGCATGGAGAGAGAGTGTTATGGTATTATTGTATAAAGATAAAGGGTACATTCAGGACTGTAAGAACTATAGAGGGATAAGGTTATGTAGCATACAATGAAAAGTTGGGAGAGAACTGTAGAGCAAAGGTTAAGGAGAGATATATCGATAGAAGAAGAACAGTTTGGATTAAACTGGAAGCTAATGAGGTGGGTACTTCGTGATCGAAAAATCTGGAAAGGGCTGAAATGAAAGATATACAAGAATGTGGTGAGACCTGCGTTGGTGTACGGGATGTAAAGAAGATCCAGGAAAAGAAGATGGAGGTAGCTGAAATGAAAATAATACAGTGGATGTTGGATAAGACTAGAAGGGACAGGGTCAGAAACGACTTGATTAGGGAAAGAGCCGAGATGACTACAGTCTCAAAAAAAGATTCAAGAACAAAGACTGCAATGGTTTGGTTATGTCAGACGTAGAGATGAAACTATCTGGGATGAAGAATAGAGCTGTTAGAAGTTAATGGAAGAAGAGGTAGAGGAAAACCGAGGAGAAAATGGAAGGGCTGTGTGGCAGAGGACTTAAAAGAGAAAGGTTTAGATGAAAAAGACCAGATGACAGACAGACTTATGAAGTGAACCTCGGTGGTGTATAGAGAAGACGATACAACTTTGAACTGTTCAAAATACATTAAAATAGAACGTCCGAGGTGTTTAGGACCTGTAATGAGAAATAAACAAAATGATCCAGTAAGGAAAAACGTTCCTTTCACGGAAGAAGAATAGAAAGACCCTGAAAAAGATTTATTGACAACGTCGAAGAAAACATGAGAGTGGCGATAGATAGGGAAAACTGGCGGAAAAATCGTAAAGAAGGTAGGACCCACATCAGGTTGTAAAGCCCACAATCAGAATATTGATAATGACCAAGGGTTTGATATTTTTATTCTTTTAAGGTCAGTATTTCTAACTATACTTACTTATCTCCTTCTTACTGCATTTAGGGACTTTATATTTAACTATTCAGACTGTTTGGGTGGTTTTTTATTGGTTAGTGACATTATTAATAAAAAATTGCCCAGTGCTTGTTTGTGACTAAACGCAATCATTTGATAAAAAGTAATTAGTTCAATTATATATTAAAATACAGTATTATTATTATATAATACATATATTTATATTCAATATAAATATAAATAATTTTGTAGAGTCCGTTTTTGTCCCATTTAAATTGTAATTTCCTAAAAGTACGCCAATGAGAATGGTGCCGGGTCGTCTACCACACCAGAAACATATGACCGAAGCTACATCTCTTTTAAGAATGTGTTTCGTTGACAAATGGCCTTATGGTGAAATCGATACGGAGAACAACAAAACAGAAAAATTACAACGCCGACAAAACTAAACGACCATAACTATTTTTAAATAGAAAACGGCATCAAACGTAATCTTTCTCGGAACTGAGTCATTTAGGATGATACCAAAAGAGCTGGAGGAAGTAATTTTTCTGTGGTTCGATTCAAAAGTAAACACATGCGGATATTTTGGAGATTTAGCCAAAAACCATTGTAGACGCTTTTATTTAATAATTGCACGTGGTCTGACACTGTTTTTTTTTAATTTATTTACGAAAAAAATAGAGTTTGATCAAAATATTCACGAATAGTTGGATTAAGTTAAAACAAAACCATCGTCGTCTTCGTTACTCCAGGATTCGGACCTTTTTTATCTGTTTTAGCATCCAAATTCGCCCTTTTTCCCAAATTATTTTCCCTATTTGTTTAATTAGTCGATTTCTTATCCATTATGTTTATATGTTATTTCCATTTTATTTTGTATGATTTTATTTTCTCGTTGAAGAAATAAACATTTGGTTATTTTATTTTATTTCTTTCTTAATTATTCAGCTTTCACAGACAACTTCAAATTCTGATTTACTATTTATACAGAATACTACACAGAATAATCAAAATTTGAAGTTCCATATGGCAAAAAATCCACCCTCATATCTTTTCAACCAGAACAGCATGAACAGGCTAACAATAGTCATAAGCAAAACAACAAAGTATTGGCTAAGCAAATAAGAATAGCAGCCTGGAATGCCAACGGCCTAACAGATCATGTCCACGAAATTACGTTGTTTTTAAAACTTTAACAAAAATAGATATATTGTTAATTTCAGAGAGTCATTCAACTGATAAAACAGTTGTCGAAATTCCATTTTACACAATATATTTTATCCACCATCCCGACGGAACGGCAAATGCAGGATCGGCAATCATAGTCAGATAATTTGTTAAACATGTTACAAAGTTATTCCACACCTAAAATTCAGAGCACTTCAATGAGAATAGAAACGTTTTCATGGCCATTGACTGTCTCAGCTATTTATTCATCTCCCACAATATCACAGGTGAAGAATATGACAGCTTCTTCCAAACCCTTGGCTCACATTTCCTGGTAGCTGGCAATTGGAATGCTAAAAATACTCTATGGGGATCACGACTAAATACAACGAAAACTAGAAATCTACATCGATCATTACAGAAAAACAATTCATTCTCCTTATCCACAGAACAACCAACATACCTACTAGTCAGCAAATAACAATAAGATTCCGGATCTTCTAGATTTTGCAATATTTAAAGGTGGGTACACATATGCGAGCCGAACTGTTTGCGAACTGCTCGTGAGTTGTTCGCGAACAGTTCGTTGAAAATATGTTTATGTTCAGGCTATCCAATACCCTAAGTATCTAATAACAAACCGAGAATTAATTTACTTCGTTATTCTAAACATTTCGGTATTTTGTTTAGATTATCTGTTATTAATTTCTCTCGTTACTTTTGAATAAGCCGCGCTCGTTCAGCAATTTTGTTTAACCGAATGATCTCATCGCACACTTAGCCGAAACAATTTATAGACACAATTTATAGTTCTGCGAACATTCTTTGTGTTCGTTCCAAAAACCGACAGGCTGTGGTTCCGGACGAGCAACGAACGAACAGCTCGCAAGCCGTTCGTCCCGTCGTACAAATTAACGAATATAGCGTTCACAAACGGTTCGTGAACAGTTCTGCTCGCATATGTGTACCCGCCTTTAAGGTTGACCTAAAGGTGGGTACACATATGCGAGCAGAACTGTTCGCGAACCGTTTGTGAACGCTATATTCGTCTATTTGTACGACGGGACGAACCGCTTGCGAGCTGTTGGTTCGTTGCTCGTCAGGAACCACGGCCTGTCGGTTTTTGGGACGAACACAAAGAATGTTCGCAGTTAAATTTGGACGGTGTTCGAGACTATAAATTGTTTCTGCTAAGTGTGCGATGAGATCATTCGGTTAAACAAAATTGCTTAACGAGCGCGGCTTATTCAAAAGTAACGAGAGAAATTAATAACAGATAATGTAAACAAAATACCGAAATATTTAGAATAACGAAATAAATTAATTCTCGGTTTGTTATTAGATACTTAGGGTATTGGATAGTTGAACATAAACATATTTTCAACGAACTGTTCGCGAACAACTCACGCTCACGAGCAGTTCGCGAACAGTTCGGCTTGCATATGTGTACCCATCTTAACACGTACTAAAAAATAGAGCCTAGTTTTGACCTAAGTTCGGATAGTATGACCATAATAATAACATTAAGCACAAAGATAATATACAATCAACAGCCATTAAGACTGTCTAACAAAAAAACAAACTGTATTTAGAGTACATGGTTTTTTCAAATCAAACAATACTATATTGCTCTTCGAGGGTTGAATATACCTAACAGACATAAGTATTTATTTATTTTTTTTTATAATATGAATAAGTTAATTATGTTTACCAGTAGATTAACTTGTAAAGTAGTACCATACCACACTTTTAAGCACTTAACAACATTTCTGAGTTCAAACAGAGTAGCTGTGGTAATCAAAAGACAAAAAACTGTTAATCAAACTTTACGGTATCTTTAGCATAAAATTTTTTCTATAAGTTGTTCCTAAATTTCCCCATTAAAAACAGTTTGATATATAGCTATTTGCTATACCTACCCTAGCACTCTATTGTATGACAAACTATTAGGAAGATATTTAAAACTGCCAAAAATATAAAATACTAATGTCACAAAAACATGTAAAAAATTTAACAGAAGTAATAATTTGACCGGTTATTAACAACTGAAGAGTTAAACAGAGAAATATTGCATTAATAACAATGTTAATCAAAATAACGAATGAGGAAGTTGCTAATCCTTAGAGAAAATAAAAATCTAAAGATCTGAGAATTCCTTATTAATTATCACTCTGGTGGTCAATTTTAGAATTGTGTTCAGAATATTTATGCTACTACAATTGGAGGGATTTTTTTATCTGTTTTCTTAAACATAATGCATTCCGGTTCCTGTAGCATATACTCAAATCAATATTTATTATTTAATATTATTTTTTGCTATTTAATATTAATAACTAACTCATAAGCACAAACTCTTTTGAAGAAAATTTGTACATTCTGTTTTTAATATCACCCTATCAAAATCGAAGAAGAAAGATTAATTTTTAATATATCTATTACGCCACCTTTATATTAAAAGCTGAACCGAAATATTAATAATGACTTCATGAAAATTGATTGGGAACTTGCCAAACAGAATTCTATAACAAATTAAAATTTCTCATTGTACGTTATAGATAAAATCGTCAGATGGCAGCATCTGAAGCTTTGTAAAACAGAAACTGAAACAGGCTCGCTTAAAGTATTCTCTAAAAGATGGCGTTGACGAGAGTTTTATGTTCCGAAATACTCCATCTTCATATAATACGGGACGTTTTTAAATAGTTAAATATTTTACATTTAATTTTTGAATTTGGTATCTTCCAGAAATCTTTAATTTTAGGACAATTTTTACTTGTTTTATAATTATTATCTCCAACAATGACGACAACTTCAATTTTATCTTCAATACTAAATTTTACTAAAATTTCTGATACAAACTAATATTAGGTATATTATATTAGGTACATGTATTGAAAGTTTCAGAAACACTCTAGATTCATTTAGCCTAACTTTGGCAAAAAACTTTTTCTATAGATTAAGAGTGTTTTCCCTAATACAGTATTTATGCATTTTTTCCAACAGTAATTCATGAGAAACACAGTCAAAAACTTTGGATAAGTCACACAATGTCAAAGGCACAAAATGACTTTCTACCAAGCCATCACAATTTTCGGTATAGATAGTGTAGTGTTACACTTTTTTCTAAAGCCATATTGATTACAGTGAAGTATTGTGTGTTTTTCTAGATATTCTATCAAACGAACAATTAGAATACTCTCAAAAATTTTGCCGAAAATGGGAATGATTGAGACGGGACGATAATTTCCAATTTCATCTAAAGCTCCTTTTTGAACACTAGTAGCACTTTGGTACTTCTAATACATCTGGAATAATCTCCTCAGTAATACAATTATTATAAAGTATAATTAATTTGTCAATAATTATATCGATTGTTTCCACAATTATTTTTTTGTTCAAGAAATAAAAATTCGTGCAGTGTGAATGTATGCAAAACATTCCTGATTTCAGTACCTATCACTAACAGGTAATAAAAATAAAGAGGAGAGTGTACATCTTTAAAAAAATATAAGGCTACATTTTCATTTGTAGAATTAAAAGAACTTCTATGTTTAGCTACTGAAGTAAAGTAATTATTGAAATCGTTTAATGTAATCGAGCTTGGACAGACTTTTTTATTTTGAAATTTATTTCTATGAATGTTATCGCAGATTTCTCACGTCTTTCAAAGCCAGCTTCGATCAATGTAGTTAGCGACAGCACAGCAGTTTTATTTTCTTCTAAAATCGACTTGGTCAATTGGTACAGTAGCCTCAATAGTATAATATTACAAATTCTGTTATATAAGAGTCGTTCCAGGAATTTATAACAACAACTGAGTAAGGCAATAGGTCGATAACTTTCAAGCAGCTTATTGTCTTTGCTAGGCTTCTGGATTGCGATAATTTTTGTTCTTTTGAATTCTGGAGGCAGCACAGCTGTAATCACAATGTCGCTAAAGAATTTCTTGAGCCACTGCCGTGTTTTTGTACCGGTGTAAACTATAAATTCAGGATACATTCCATCGAAGCCAGTTGCTTTTCCTATTTTGGTTTGATTAAGTGCTTCGTTTATATCCAATGAGAAGGCCCGTCAGTATTCTGATATTGCTGGAGTACTTGCTTTAAGTTATTTCAGAGCTATTCTTGTATGAATGTATGAATTGTATGTATGAATTTTCTTTAGAATTTTCTCAGATGGAACTCGGGAGTTCTCAATTATTTTGTTGGCTATCATATTTGGCTCAATTTTGTCTCCAATTTCGGGATCCCCTGATTTCAAAAATTCGTCATATAATTTTTGATTTTTTTCCGTCCAACTTGGGATTTTCCTTCCTTTCTAAAACATCGGGAGATACGTTTTTGGACAATAGAGATAACCATTCCTAAAAAACGGTGATAATTGTTGACCTTTGGGTCAATGAAGCGAATGCAGGTGTCTAGTTCCTTGGTATATTTGGGCCAGTTTGCTTTGTTAAGATTCCAATTATGAGGGGTCGATGTTTGCTGAGAGTGAAACTAAGGATTACGGTTGAGGGGCTAGGGTTAGAACTAGAGAAAACTATTTTTGGCAGTACAAATATTCAAGCTGCATACTTACGGAAAACTGGGACTACTAGATCAACTACATATTACCTTACTTAGATCAAAATTAAAGAAGAAGAATCATTAAATAAAAAATCAGAGACAAAAAGAGATGACGTGATATTTTCAAAATATTTTTTTTGCTCGCTGTTTTTCTTATACTTTTCTAAAATGTTATATCCATTATTATTTTTATATTTTTGGCGTCTTCTTTAAACATTATTTTTTTTGTTGTTTTTCTATTTATTTTGATATCACTTTAGAAAAACATTTAAGTAGAGTCCTCGAATTTGAATATTTTCATCTAATTTTAATAAACCAAATGTTGTCTCCCATGTGCGATTGAAATCCTACAAAAACCGTGCATTGTCCTTCATCTCTTGCCACAGTATTGAACCCATTCTACAAGCCATATAGTATTTATTATTTTAAGGCAAGTCCTTTCTGCTTTGTGTATATTTTGTTGTGTGCTGGAAGCGGTTCGGAATCAGTATTATACGGCAGCCATTTCTGAAAATTTTATGGATACGGAGTGGCTGTGTTGCCGCCTTGAATAAATAAATAAGGAAATGATTCTCTTGCTAGATGTAAAGACATGATATGCCACACATTGCGATCATGTCATCTGCACCAACTCTCTAAAATTAACTTTTTACGTAAGACATCGCATCGACACGAATGATCAGAGTTTTGATACAGCATGTAGCAAGAAATTAAGGTCTTGTAATTTAAGTGAAATATTTTTAGTTGACATCTAGAAAATAATCGTAATAGTTTAATTTTTTCGTCGATTTTCTTCAGAAAAATCAGTTCAAACACATTATGATTTTGTTTTTACTGGACTTCTCTTAAATTTATACTTATTTTTCTTCAAGTGCCATTTACTTAAGGAGTTTATATATTACTCTAAAATATAGATATTCTTCTTCTTATTGTGTCGTCTCTTTTCGAAATTTGGCGTTCCAAATGGCAATTGTAGCTTTGGAAACTGCTACATGAAAGATTTCTGTGGATGAGCATTCAAACCATCTCCTCAGGTCTTTCAGCCACGAGTTCTGGCATCTTCCAACTGATCTTTTGCCTTGCACTTTACCTTTCAATATGATTTGGAGTAATTTATATCTTTCACCTCCCAACACATGACCCAAGTACTGCATTTTCCTCTCTTTGATTATTCTTAGTAATTCTTTTTGTTTACTCATGGGCCGAAGTACCTCACCATTGGTAACTTTTTGTATCCATGGAATTCTCAGCATCCGTCTGTATATATACATTTCAAAGGCATCTACTCTTTTTTCTGTTTCAATCCATTATTCAACTTTCACAGCCATGCCAAACAGAGAAAAAGTAACGTCTGATCATTCGAATTCTGAGCTCTAGACTAAGGTCGCTTGTTCGATTCTTGACAGGATTTCTTTTTTTGGGTTACACTAGCTGTTAATATTTGCCCCTAAATATTTTATGGAAGTTACCTGGTCTATTATTTGTCCATTGGCGTGCAAATTTACGTTTGTTCGTATCTTTGAAAATACTAGAATTTTAGTTTTGGAAACATTTAGATGTAAACCGAACATTTCGCTATGACGAACTACCGCATTTATTATATTTGTAGTTCTTATGCGTTGCTTGCTATTAAGACGGTATCATCAGCATACCTGATGTTGTCTATGTTGATTCCATTAATCTTAATTCCACCTCGAACCTGGTCTAGTGCTTTTCTGAACATAGATTCCGAATAAAGATTAAATAATAGTGGTGATAAGACGCAACATTGTCGCACTCTTCGTCGGATTCGTATATCTTCGGATGTCTTATATCTTCGTATATTTATAGGTATGTTAATAGGTATATTTCTATTTTTAAATTTCTTGATCTTTACCTGGTTTCACAGTAGTAATATCTAATTATACAAAAATATTGAATTGATTTTTATCCATTTACTTGTGTAGTTTCCATTTTTTCTTTATTATTTTATTTCATTGTCATTCATCATTCGTCATTCATCGAGTATATTTACTATTGCAGAATTACTAAAAGCAGAATTGACTATTGCTTTTATGTCTTTATTTAGGTGTAAATCAAGTCTTGTAATGCCTTTCATTCTTCTGAAAAATCTCTTTTTATTAGCTTGATATATAAACAGAGAATTTTTTTCATCTGGTTTTCAAAGCATTTGGTTTTCAAAGCGTCTTACGGCTTCCGGTTCCTAGTTTCCATTCTCGCCTGTTGTTCCAATCTCGAGACTGAAAATTATTCAAAGACATTATTCTTTGGACGTCTCCTAACCATGTATGTTTTGGTTTTCCATTTTTCCTTCTTTCAACTGGTATCCTTTTAAAATGGTTATTTTTTACAGTCTTGATTTTCTGGCAAATCTTCGCTGGAAATCCTAGAAGATTTCTGGGATTTCTAAGGACAATAAGTGACGTTTTAGTGATTTGTTTAGCTGTCATGCTTCGCATCTATTCAGTACGATACTTTTAAAAATTTAATTAAAGAAGAGGTGTTTTTTATTTCTCAAGATATATCTTTCGACCACAATATTAAATTTAGAGATCTTATAACCTTTTTCCCTCTTACTACCATTTTTTCTATTTCCTTTTCAGCCGGGTACTATGGTTAATTGTTGTTCCTAAATATGTGGTTGTACTCTCTACAAGCCTTAATTACACTATTCTCATCTATTATCAGGTTTTTTAGTGGATTCCTAATGCGCAGATATTGTGGTTTTAAATGATTCACTTTAGACCCCATTCCCATCTTTGTCCTGGGCTATAACCACTTGTTCATTAGCGAAATGAAGGGTGAACAAAGTATTCTCCTCATTCAATTGTACGCCCATTCCAGAGAAACAGAACCAAAGAAAGACAGCATTTCTGTCGCAATTCTTTAGTTACAAGGAATTCTTCCGATAGGGTATTTCCTACTTTAATTTTTGATGTAGCTTCTTTGTACAGTTGCTTCTGGTTTAGAGCATCCCTGATAAGAACGTGGATTTCATAATTTGTCAGTCTATTTCGTATAATGTTTGTTAGTATTTTATAGAAAACTATCAATAGCGCGGTACTTCTATAATTTTCGCAGTTCTCATATTTTCTTTTTGGTGGACCGGTCAGATTAGTATATTTTCCACTGTTGTGGAATTTCTTTTTTTTGTCAAATGCTTCTTTCTTGAAGTTCTCCGCTGGAAATATGCTTTATCCTGTACTTTTGTTATTATTTACTTCTTTTGCAAGTACAAATAATAGGATATGTGGACTGTATAACCACAGTAGCAACAGATAAAAATGCATAAAATAAACCTTCCAAGAAATAGAAAATGAAGCCAAACTGAGACGACTGGAAATAAATGAAAATAAAACAAAATACATGAACGTAGCAAGAAAAAAGAAGACACAAATAACAGAACTGACAATAGATGCACACAGTTTCCAAGAGGTTGAAACATTTAAATATTTGGGAGTACTAGTAAACAGAAGAAATGAAAGTGTAGATATAAAAAGAAGACTTCAAGCAAGAAATACAGCGTTTTATAGAAATTAAAAAATGTTTAGAAATAAGAAGACAAGCCGAAAACAAAAATAAAAATATACAAGACTATAAGACCAATAGTAGTATATGCTGCAGAAAAATTTACATTAATCGCAAGAGAAGAAGAGCAATTGACAGTTTTTGAGAGGGAGATTATCAGAAAAATACTGGGACCAAAGTGGGAAAACGAAGAGGATGCAAGACACTGGATGAATCACGAAATACAAGAACGGATGGGTCAAGAGAACATAGTTAGAACAATACAAGCACAAAGAATTAGATGGTATGGACACATAACGAGAAGAGAGAAGAGCAATCCGTAAGAGTTATAATGGAATAGATACCAGGTAAAAGAACCAGAGGCAGATCTAAACTGAGATGGAGACAACAAGTGGAAGAAGACTTAAGGAGTATGGAAATTAAAAATATAGAAAGGACAATCAAAGAGAGAGAAGAATGGAGAAAAGTAGTGGAAACAGCGAAGTCACACCAGAAACTGTAAAACCAAACTCCGAATGGGATGATCCCCCACACAAAAAGGATATTCGAGTGAAGACAGCTTCAGCTTCTTCGGGAGCGTATAGCTTGTATATATATAATTCTTACAGTGTTGGTTCTTCAAACAAATATTATTATATGTAATTATTATAGTATTATATATAAGTGTTTTTCTTGTCGTTGCTCGTTTTTCTCGGGTTCGACTTGCTTGTCTGTATTTAAAACTTACTAATATTACAACAAATAAATCTTTACATTGTTGTCTTTTCGGTATATTTTATTAACAAATATCTCTTTCTTTACATTGTTGTCGTTTCCGCAAATTAAGAAATTAAAATGGCAGAAAACCAGTTATTCCCAAAATTCCGAAGTGCACGCAGAAAGTACATTACTCACTGAACTTCATCGAAGTGAAAACCAATAAAAAAGAACAGTTTTTATTAAAAAATGATCCGGTACAAAAATTTGTTGGGTTTTCTTCTAAATTCAAATTAAAATTGTTAAATAAATTACAAATAATTTATGTTGTAGGAGTGTAGGAGTGTATTTATGGTTCAAGGAGTCAAAAATAAAAAATCTGTACTGTTGGAATTCTTGCGAAAATAGTAAATGTAGATTTAATCTAGGACAAACCATGGTGGAGCAAAATTCAAAAAGTTGGAATGATCCAGAGCCCGTTCAACGAATACACGTCGTTGATTTGACATACGTAGCCTCAATAATATGGTTGCTACCAACTCTCAAAGTTCTGAAGTTCCTTTGGAAGATGTTTTAATACATAATTTTTTTGGCATTAATTTTCTTTGAATAAAAATTGACAAAAAACTAGTAGAAGAAAAACAACCGTGGAGATATGATACCGAAACGGCAAGCAAAGGAATACGACCATGGAAAACGGGAAAAATAAACATAAAAGAAAGATAACAATCCAAGGACATAATGAAAATTGGGACTTGGAATATGAGAGGTACTTATGAGCAGGGAGCTTTAAGAAACTTGGACCAAATTATGGAAAAATATACAATATATATCCCTGCCTTGCAAGAAACGAAACAACTGGGAAATGAAATAATAAAAATAGGAAAGAGCACACTGTTTAAGAGTGAGGGGACCAAGAGATATTTTGGAGTGTGATTCATGGTGTCGGAGAAAGTAAACAAAGCAGTTGTATAAACTTAAAATAATACTCCAAAAGCCGCAAGTAAAGATGGAGATGGAATAACAAATGAACTGCTGAAATATTGTGGATCAGCTGTAAGACTGAAAAACTAACGAACACAAAACTCAATTTATGTTAACAACTTATTGAATACTACTCTGAAACTCAGATGCTAAGCTTAGCAAAAGAACAACAAGGTTTTCGTACTGGAAAATCGTGGACAGATACAGTATTCGTCATAAAATAAATTACCGAGAAATCATTAGAGTAGGTATATAAATAAAGTAATCAATTACTGAGTTAGTTCGACAAGTAAATGCAACCAAAGTCAGGTAGAGACAGGAACAAGCAAGATTGCTTATAGAGAGAAAGAAGAGGAATAAGAAGAAATTCTACTCTTTCCTTTATTTGTTTCACTTTTGACTTTCTTCTTTTATATCTAGTAATGGTTTGTTGTTTTCTCTTTCCTTCTTTATTTTATTTCCACCATCATTTCTTCTTTTTTTTTCACATTAATTTCCCTATCATTCTAATCATGACCTTCTCGTATCTTGCTTTTTACTCAGAGTCCATTGGGTCTTTTTATGTTTTCCAAAGTATTCTTCCAGGTTTTTTGTTTTTTCATCTGTTTCCTATGAACTTCCTCTTGATAACCTGAAAGAAGTACAACTGGACATGGTACAATCATAATATTTCGGAAACAGCTGGTAAATATTTTGTAAAAATTTTCCCTCTCAGATATAATTGACGCACTAACAACGATTCATCGACCCAATTGTATGTAGATATTTTGAAAATTGGTGCAAATGACGCACTTTTCTAGTAGAATATAAACGTTGTACTCATTTTCTTTGAAAGCAACGTCTGAACCGATCCTGCTCTTGATTTACGGATCCATTCTCATTCCTAAACGTTTCGAAATAGGCACGCTGAAGGGTTCCATACTATAAACTGTTACTGACTTATTATAAACAGAGTATACGGCGTTAATTTATTGCCCGTCTTTATTATTTCCCGTCTCATTAGTTCGAAAAATTACGATTTTTGAAGATACCAGGTTTTTTAAAGAAACACAACCGACTGCCAAAACATTGCTTTGAAATTAAAATTAAAATTTGAAACAATCCATTAAACTTTTTTACATGCTCAAAATAAAATGGAAAAAATATATAAGCAGAATTATTAACACACTAAACAAATTCTAAATTAACTAATGTTAAAGGAAGAAAAACTTGTTTTTCCCCTTGAAATCTCCTGGAATTAAGAAGAAATTTTAAAAAAGACAATCAAAATAAAACATGAAATGAAGAGTTGTAAAAAAAATATTATGCAAAAAAATCCAACACATCCTCGGAATTTCGATGGAAACAGAGATATACGACTTGAACGAAGAAAAAGGACTATGAGAATAGAAACGTGGAATATACAGGGAATCGCAACTAAACAACATGAACTGTTCCCAGAAATCAAAAGACTTGTAGGTACCGATATACACACATACGGAGTCGGTTTCACAAACATGAAAGAGCAGCAAAAGGACTAGTAGTATTGATAAAATTTAATGGAGAAAACACGTACAAGATTACTAGCAAATAAATGAATGAATAATGGAAATTAGGATGAACCAATAATAATTGTTGTAGTATATGGACAATGCAGCTATAAGGGAAAAGGATACTTCTTTCAACGCACTAACAGATGTATTGGACAAAACAAAGCAAAAAGAAGCTAAAATTAGTAAAAATACAGGAGTAAATAAATAAAGCAGAAAGACGTTTGAGATTTAAATTCTATGCAGACCCGCTGCAATCCGCAACCTACATATACAGAAGCTATCTGCATAGCTATGTCTCTCTGAGGAGACCTAATAAGGTCGAAATACGTATAAGTGGATGGCAGTGGGTCTTCATTAAAATTAAATCTCAAACGTCTTTCTGCAAAAAGAAGATGTTCTGTTAATAAGAGATTTTAAAAGCCACATAGGAAAGGACGATGAAGATATAGTGAGACGATTCAGAGGAGACGAAATTAGAAGCGATAATGGAAGTCGGTTAATTGAAATTATGTTGAGAATACGAATTTTCCATAACCAACAAGATTTAAACAGAAAAACATACATAGATACATATGGGAGGAACTAGTAGAAACCAAAGATTAATTGTTGATTTAATAATAATAAAAGTGAGCAGAACAATACTACAAGATGTAAGAGTATTCATACAAGCAGAATGTGGAAGTAACCACCGATTAGTACTAGGGAAATTCATATGTATGTGAAGACGATAAAAAGACAAAACAATCAAAGACAATAGATGACCGAAGAAAGGACCTCAACAGAAATGTATTAACAACTAAAGCAAAAAATAAACAAAGCGGCAAACGAAGTGCTGGGTATTAAACAATACAAGGATAAATATTTGGAATAATACAATAATACACTAACGACCTAGAAGGTGGACAAACATTGGATTTAACAATATAAATGAAATTCCAGCTTAAATAAGCAAAAGACATTATAAAAACTAATCTCACTTTCTATTGAATTCTCTCTACTTCTGATTTGAAGTGACATAATAGAGCAGAGTTACCAACTGACAGATCCACTTTTTCGACTGAAGTGTGGCTTAGAAATTTTTATATGCTCTATCTCATAACATATAAAGGTCTGAATACAGGAATTAGAATATTAAGTGAAAGTATAAAGTTGATTAAAGAGTTGAGCACCAACTATTTTTAGAAAAAAAAATAGTAAAATAAAAGATAAAGTTAAAAGATGAATACAACCAAAAGGAATTGAAATAAAATAACTATTTGTCAATAATAACAGAGGGAGCCGAAATCACAGAGGAAGATATAGCTAAAACACTGTAGAAAGCCAAAAACAACACAGTACCAGGGAGCATAAAAATGAAACTCCTGAAATATGGAAGCGCAAGGATCGAATCCTTTTGTTGTTTAATAAAATCAAAGTAAGAGAGGAGATTCCGGACGAGTGAAATCGGAAATTTTCAAAAAAGGTGACAAATGGTCAACAAATAACTATGGAGAGATCAGTGTAATGCCTTCAATAGCAAGAATCTTTTCCACAGTTATAAAAGAAAAAATAGAACAACATATGGACCATTATGGACAAGAACATGCCGGATTCTGAAAAACCAGATCATGTCTAGAGGATATATTCATCATGAGACACATAATAGTAAAAACAAAGAGAATATCTTTCTCTTTGTTGAAACGCATATGCCTTTTATCGACTTAGAGAAAGCATACGATTACCAAGTCATCTTTGCACAAGACACGGAAGGAATATATTATAAGAAAACTCAAGAAGAATATGAGCTATGGAGACTCAAGATAAATATGTGTAAGACTAATAGCACGCGGAAAAAGCCACGAAAGCACCCCATCGAGTGATATAAAACATTCTAACCAAAGAAAACAAAAATTGGATCTTAAAAAGCATAGTGCTGAATATTACTCTATATGGAGCGGAAATATTGCCAATGACAACAATATGAAATAAAAAATAAGAACAGTTGAATTGGACTTTATGGGAAGATGTCTATAAATCACCAAAGAAAATAGAATAAAAACAAAGGAATGGGAGTAGAAGGCTCAATTATAAAAAAGTTGGAAAACAGAGCCCTGCAATGGTACGGGCACATACCTATAATGCCGGAGCACAGGTGGCCGAAAAGAATATTGCACTGGGGCCCCGGGGGCCCGCCGGGAAGAAGGAGGAGAGGAAGACCTGCTACAAGATGGAAAACATACGTAGGAAATACTATGATAGATAGAGACCTCAGAAAATCTGACTGTGAGAATAGAGTATTGTGGAGGACGAAAAACGACGAATTCATAATGGAAAAAAACCGAAGAAGAAAAATAAGAAGATGAAGGGTTGTTTCAAAAATTTGTCGTAAAGATAGAGATAGTCCACACCCACGTTAACGTAAATATTAAATAATGTTAAAATAATTGCTGATTATTACAAAGAATAGAGAATGAAAATCATTATAAGGAAGTCTAATTATTCCCTATAAATAATTACTAACATTGAAATTTTCATTATATATTCGCCTATTAGAGAAATTATCTTTCCTATCTTTCGAGAACCCACGCGATGAAATACTTAACAAAATCCTTATCTCCCCATATGGTCCTCTCTCATAGTGCACAACTAGTAACTCAGTCAACTGCCAAATTATTCATTTTAAGCACCAGTCTCGAACACTTGAGACTAATTAGAGATTTTATTTTGCTTGACGTTTTTATGCTACCTACCCCAAAATATTGATAAAACACGAGACCTTTTTTATAATGGGTTTTTGGTACAAGTGTAATATGTTTTTATCTCACCTTATCTGCACCTTGTTCTCCCAACAGGGCCTGATTTGTACAGAAAAACTCTTTGATGTAATTTTTTAACAAATTATCTCTTTGCTACTGAAACATTTTTACATTTCGACTTTTTTAAAAAAGAAACGAAAAATAAATATTAAACAAATGCGAAAAAAATTATTTGGGTGAAAATTGAAGTCGTCTACATGTCATGAATAAATGATTATCTCATTCTCTACTCTAAAATGTGGCAGCCGTAGCTCAGCAGCTATGTTACTAGCTTAACAAACTGGAGCTCCTGGGTTCAAATCCCGGCACCGATAAAATTTTCAATTTCTAATTTAACTGACTGCCACCGTGCTTCGGAGGGCACGTAAAGCCGTCGGTCCCGGCTACGAAAGTAGTCATTAAGTCATGTTAGGGGCCCTTGTGCGACCTGAAAACCCTATCACTAGACCTTAATCAGTAGGTTACACGAACTTTACTTTTTTACTCTAAAATTCTCCTAAAATCCTAAAATTTTCAATTAAATGTGTAGTTCCACAGCAGAATTTTCTACTTTTCCCCAATGGATAAAATTTTTACGGAAGCTATCCTCACCTTGGCCACTGACGAAGATCCGGTGAAAGCTTCCAACATCCTGGAAAATTACTTGAAGATAGTTTAAATTTGGATTAAAATATTGAAAATCAAAATACACATTACAAGAAAGTTGAACGACCAATACACTTTAACAGCAAAATAATTCCAAAAAACGTCTCATTCAGTTAGCCTGGCGTACATTTAGACTTTTTTTTTAGTTTTAATTTTTTTTTAATTTAGAAGGAAAATTCCCAGTGTTAACTGTATAGTGACAGTTTAAAAATACCAAAGTAAAAACCTCTTTTTGTTAAATGGTATAACACCCCCATTGTTTTCATATATTACATCCTTTTGTGATTACAACACATTTACTTAACACATTCGCTGCCACCTGTCACCAAAAGGCGTTTTGCCTGCGTGAGTCAGGTGCCACTATCGCCAAAAGGCGTTTTGCTTTACTTCGGTGAGGTACCATTGCCGCCTTCTGGTGTTCACAAATTGTGGAAATAAATAGGTTATTTTGCCAGTTAGGTCTACGAATAATTACTTCTTGTTTTACATGCACCTAGGTAAAGTTTCAATTAATACATTTTTGACTTGGTTTATTATCTGAAGTTTTTTAAGTCCTTCATTTCCTATTTCAATATTTTTCTTAAAAATACACTCTAACAGAACATAGCAGTGTTTTATTATGTCAATTATTACATTATTACATATTAAAAATTCATAGTTTTATAGTTTATTCATATGTAGACAGTATTGCTATGAATTTCCCATACAAACAAGTATGGGATTCTCCGGCGTTTAATAATTGTGTGATTTACGTTCTGGCATCAGTGTAGAGTGTAGGAGTAGGACTGCAGATGATCAGTTGATATTGAGACGTAATAGTCTATGTTAGTTTTGTGCAAAAAATATGAATAAAAATAAACTCATCTCGGGCAAAAAAAAGTAAAATATGATAATACACGTAAATTAACAGAGGTGGAGCTTTTGAAGTATCTAGAAAACAGTAGATAGATAGATAGATTTAGAGAGGTGGTCTTTTGCCATATTCCACTGCGACCTTTTCAGATCTATTGTGGTCCTCTAGTCCTAGATAACATTCTCTACCTTGACCCTTTTTGTAAAGTCTAGTAGCTTCGAGACTGTACCTTCCATGTAGCCATTTGCGGGTGAATTTTCTTCTCCTGATCTAAAGAACCATACATTTGCCAGACTGTCATACTGACATAAAATGTGCTCTGCTGTTTCTTCTTCGAGATGACAGAATCTACACAGGTTATCATCTGATAATCCCATCAGCTTCAAGTGCCTATTCAGCTTACAGTGCCCTGTTAGAAGACCTATGGCTTTGAATGTTTTCCTGTCTTTGTTTATTAGGTCTGCCATAAATTTTGGCAAATGTTCTGTAATGAACTGTTTCGCCTGTCTTTGTCCTGGTAAATTCCTCTACCATTTCAGAGATTTGTGAGCTACCCACTTCCTTGTAGCCGTTCTTGTTACTGACTTTGCAACGCCACAGAAGAGTTCCGCTCCAATGAATGGCATTGATGAGCCTTGTTTGGTCATTGCATCTGCTTTTTCATTGCTCTTATGACCCTCGTGCCCCGGTACCAAGGCTACCGTAACCTTGTTAGAGTCTCCTAGTTTATTTAGGGCACACACACAATCCCATAGTAGCTTAGAATTGATCTCTACAGAATTGAGTGCCTTAAGCGCTGCCTGAGTATCTGTGAAGATGGCAACTGAACAGAACATTCATTCCTGCATTTCTATATCTTCCACGCAGTGATGGATTGCTGTTATTTCCACCTGGAAAACTGTCACATAATTAGATAGACTTACCGGGAAATGTATCCCTTGATTTGTCCCTACTATGCAGGTGCCCACACCCTTCGATGTTTTTGAGCCATCCGTGTACCAGGTAGCAGCAGCTTGTATGGGTACACCTTTATTTCAGTCTTCCCTGCCTGGTATCTTAATTGTGAACTTATTCTTAAAGCTATATCTCGTAGCTCCTCGATTAGCTTTCTATTGCCAGCATCATGCATCTGACTTATATGTCGCTGACTATGGAATAATTTGTGCATTACTGATCTGGCTTCGCCCTGTATAAAGATATGAAGTGGTGGTAGATTACACAGATTGCAATAGATAGAAAACAGTAAAGACGATTTTGTATTATCAAACAATGACAGTGATTATATTAATGAAGAGGATAACAGTTCAGCAGAGAGCGGTGAAGATGATATCGTTTTATTTCAGGATGGTATAAAGGTAATGGGTTTTTGTCTGTTATTTGTTTATTTCTATTGTAGATGTTTTGTAGGATGCAGATGGTGATACGCTACGTGTATTAGATTCAGGTAAAAATGAAATGGCCATTTCTAAATGAGAAGATAACCCAACAACTATCAAAAATATTGCCTTTACAAAAAATCTAGAGTTACTGATGCCTCTGCCTGGTGATAAATCCTTAGACTATTTTAGACTGTTACTGATAGATGAACAATTCGTTACAAGTTTGTAACGAATCCAACGAATATAAAACATCTATCTTTTTGCAGAAGAGATGGCAACAGGATTCTAGAATAAATAACTGAAAACATTACAAACGGAATAGAATAGCACTAATGTTACACATGGGTAATATTTATTTGCCAAAACTGGGAAATTATTAAAAAAAAGATCCTCTGTGTAAAATGGAAGTTTTTCCATTTAAATAAATGGAAGTTTTTCCATTTATATTCTTGTTGATTCTTCGATGCTTGCATTTTAACAGAAATCGAACGGACTATGAACCTACGCCTAGTGATAGAATCTTTAAAGTTAGACCTGTAATTAATTTTTTTATCCAAAAAATGTGTGACATTTACTAACCTGGACACGGTGTGATATTTTTGTCATACGCTAGGTAAAATTTTAAGTCCAACTCTGGACTGGACGCTCAGTAGCGAGACAGTAAGCAGAACAAGTGGAGAGGATATATTTGTTCGTGAAAAATTGGCATTTTGTAAACAAGAAATTTATAACTAAGGTGACAGATTGTTTTCTTATAGTGGATTACGTTAAAATAACGAGGGCTTTCAAATTTTTTGATATATTCCAGAAAATAGTGTAGTTATATACAATGTCAGAGAAATTCTTTAAAAAAATTGGAAAATGTGACAGATATGGCACATAATAACAGTTAAGAATATGTTTATCAAGTTTATCACAAAAAAATGTTTTAGTGAAGATACTCTGTGCCTAATTTTTTAATTTTAAGTTTCAATTAAAGCATTGATTTACTAAAAAAATGAAAAAGAAAAAAGCAACTAGAGAAAAACTGGAAGCAAGCCAACGGATAAAAGAAAAAAGTACAAATGAACACAGATAAAGAAGTAAGTTAAAGAAGTTTAAGACGGCAAACTTTATCTTTTCACGTCAGTGCTTACTTTGAATGCAACCTTGACAACTAAAACAACAAAGCACTCAAAAAAGAAATCCATAGACAAAACAGTTATTCTATACGATTTTATTCCTGTAGGGGGTGGCAAAAGTCGTTAAAACTTTTGAAATATTAAGAATACTAGAGACTACTAGAATACTTTATTTCTTTGCTTATTAACCGATCTAAAAACTCTTTCTTTTTCCAGTTATAACAGAAATAGGGCAGTAAAGAAAAAAACAGCTGAAAAAAATCTTATACAGGTTTTTGAAGGTTTTATAAGGTACATAAGGGTTAGCTTATGACAAATGTTTGAAGAAGTACAGTTAGTTAATTTGATTTGTTTTTTAAACAATCATAAAAAGTAAAAAAATAATTTTTTTGCCTATAAAACTTTTCTCATACGTTTTAGAGAAAAATGGTTTAAATAAAAGTTGCCTTAAAAAGTTCTTTAATTGGAAAGTTTCTAAATTAAAATACAATTGACCGAGATAGTTGCAAAAAACCCTTATTTTTGCAGTAATTTATAAATCTTCATAACTTTGTTTGTTTAATAATGACATGTAGGGGAGAGTGGCCCAAAATTATCCTTGAGGGCAAAACGATCCTTTACATTATTTTTAGGACTGGTAATGTCATCTGTATTTTTGTAGTAGCTGGCATACTAATCATCCAACGCACTTCTACAGTTAGTTAAATATAAGTGGAACTAGAAACCTTAAATTATTTTAGTGATGACAACTTTAGCATGGTTCTGATTAAGATTCCTTCTATAAAATATAAACCAGATGAAAAGCAGTTCAGCTCATGGTGGCATCCCAATTCTTTCTACAAATAATGATTTCTCTCCTATAACAAAATATGACTTTCTGTGGAATGGAGCCTTTTTTGTTTTGAAGTTTTCATTGGTTTATAACAAGAATGTTAATCTATACATTCTTTGCATTTATCGATCACCTGATTCTTCCACGGAACTATTTTTTCAGAACCCGCTAAATTTGTTAGACGACCTGCCCAATAAAAGCAGAAAGGTTTTATGCGGTGACTTGAATATTAATTACGCTGTTGCTTGTGCTACCCAATTATCCTTGGTCAATATATTCGAATCGTATGGTTTTACAATGCATGTTCATTCTGTTACACGAATTACTAAAACAACATCTACCATAATTGATTATATTGATTTCTCAACCCTTGATGTATGCTCTCCAATTATTAATCAGGACTATGTGATCATGAAGTAGTATGATCCAAGTTTAACAAACCATCCTCGAAAAAACCAACGTTAAGGTAGGATTTTTTCCGCTCAGAACATTCGTTAGTTCCCAAATTCGTGATTGACTTCTCGGACTGTGGACGTGGACTAAAACTTTAGTGATTTTTTAGATAGGTTCGTCTGTATTTTAAATAAGACATTTCCTGAATTACATCTAAGTAAAAAAATCACAAACCCTGGAATACCAAAGGTATCCCCATATCAGAAAAAGAATATGCGTTCACCACTGCACATCAAGAAATTTACTACTAAAGTCTTTGTCTCTGAATATATCTCCAAGTACAGAGGAACCTATTCAAAACTTATCAAAACAACAACAAAAAAATTACTATCAAAACCATCTGAGAAGCTCTAAAAATGTTGCAAAAGAATTTTTCACCATAATAAACGATCTTCGAAATAAAACTAACACAGCTCAAATCCTTCCTCTTCCAAACCCTGAAAATCTAAATGAATACTTCTATAATGTGAGTAAAATAACGTCAACTATTTTGCCACAACATCCTACTCCCTTATCTCCCCAATTCAAAAAAGGTCTCAAACTCATTTTTTAGAAGACTGATAAATCTGAACAATCAGTAGTATCAAAAGCAAATCTTCCTCTAGTATCAATATAAATTCATAACTTCATAAAAAATTTCTCCCAAATCTCTCAAAAAATGTGTTGGAAGTCCTGGTCTCATTAATTAATGATTCCTTTGAAAAAGGTATATTTTCGGCGTGCCTAAAGACAGTCATTATTATTCCTCTTCATAAGGGTGGTGAAAAATCAAATGTGTGCAACTATAGACCTATTGCCTTACTACCCGTAGTATCCAAAATTATTGAGAGACTTATAAAAGCCCGACTTATGTCCTTTCTCGTTTATCACAAAGTCAGTTCGGCCTTTTATCTAATAAATGTACCAGTGATGCTGTTTTCTGTACTACATGAGATCGATCAAGCACTAAACAATAATCTTTACACTTCCTCTGTTTTTTGTGATTTTGCTAAAGCTTTTGATTGTATAAATCACGACATTTGGATAAAAAAACTAAATTTCTACGGAATTCGAGGCATTTATTGTATGTGGAGTAACACAAGGTTCAGTATTGGGTCCTCTAGCTTTCCTTATCTTTATAAATGACATCAGTAACTTAAAAATCGATGGAAAAATTTTTCTTTTTGCTGATGATACCAGTACCACCTGGAGGAACTCTAATATTGCGTCTCTTCATGCAACTATAACTTTTGATCTACTTAAAATAAAAACCTGTTCGACTCTAATTTACTCTCTTTTAACGTGGATAAGACAGTAGCATTATTTTATAAAGCAGCTCTTCAACTAGATCAGTATCGTTAATTCTGTAAAATTTCTGATCCCTTCATATTGATTGAATTTGCACAAATCAAGCATAAATAAGAAACAGATTTTAACGAAAAAATAAAATGTTTATTTAATTTAACAAAACACATTTTAAATACAAGACAGCATCGCGAATAGTATCAATAAAAAATTAAAATGAATTCGGGCTCGATACCAATAAAAATTTGTTAGTATTAAAAGATCATTAACACGCGTAATTTTTTCCATTACCATAAAATTAAATTCCAACTGAAATACAGTTAATAGCTCCACATGCAATAATATCTATCACAAATTTAACATTAACATAAACAGACCGAAGCGTAAACCTTATTTTTAGAATATCGACACTTTCGTCTTAAATTCCGATATAATAAAACTAATTCTATAAACACTTTGTATCGTCCGCGCTTAATTTAGTGCCCTATGTGCCAATAAAGCAATCGATGGAAACCATCTATCAAGCCCAGTTTATTTACATTTTGCGCCGCCGTCTCCCAATTTTAGAAAGACTGATAGAGAATACCAGTGTAGTTTTAGTTGGATGTTCAGTAACTTACGAGAGGAAGTTGAAAAATTATTGATCTAATATTGATATTTTTCACTATACTCGATTTGGAAATGGATGACACAGTTTTATGGTAGAAGATTCCAAAGGTCTTTATACATGGCTGTTCAAAGCAGAATCAATAATTATAAATCTAGATAAAAATAAGAACAATTCAAAACTCATACCTCCACAGAAGAAGTCAAAAGAATAATTCAATAACTAAAAACAAAAAAAATACCGAGACCAGATGAACTCAACAGGGTAATAAAAATTTTGATCAGGAAAGCGACCGTATATAGGGTAAGTCCGGGAAAGTTGGACCACATTTCTTTGGACGTTCACTAAAATTATATTTGTCAACTTATTATTATTTAAGCGTTTGGTAAAGAATTTAGATTTATACACTTAGAGTTTATTTTCTAATTGAATATAACATAAAGGCTACATTGCATGTTTTACAAAACTTTGCATGGTCCATCTCAGCCGGATGTGTCTGGGTGAGATGGACCAGTAGCTTGGGAGAGATGGACCAGGGGTAAAAAGTAGGATCAATGACTACAAACCAAGTATAAAGAAAAAAATATGTATATTTTACATAATAATAAATGTTACAATAACCAAATAAGAAAGCAAATAAGTCTATTATTTTGTTTTCTTTACCACAATCTTCCTATTAATGGGAAACTTCCCTTTTTGTGACATTATTTCCCTGGTACCGCAAAAGTCACATTTTACTTCAAATCTAGAGCAACCTTCATGAAACCACCGAGTACACTGTACACACTTCACCCAATCTTCTTTTTTTGTAGTTTCATTGTAAGCCTCTCCACATCCCACACATTCATCTTCATCCCATTCTTCTACGGACATACCGTCATCTTGGACTAGATCTGCAAAATCATAGCTTCCTGAGTCTGAACTCCCAAACTGTGTCACTTTGCCGGATGGTCCCTTTTTTGGCTTAAGAAACGTCTTTTTTGGTTCAATTTTTTTTCTCAGTTGATCTTGTTTCTTTTTCTTTTTTGTTTATCTTTCATTGCTGGCTCCTTTTTACAACAGCAATGTTTTGAGCTGAATTTAATACTTTTGAAACAGTCGTTAGTTTAGGAGATGCCAACCCCTAGTGTTGGCGAAACGTCGAGAGCTAATCTCAGAAGACAACGGCCTAACAGCCCGAACAAACACCTTAACAAGTTAGTTTATAAAAAGCCTCAAATCGTCCTTATTATGCTCAATAACAAATTCATTCATTAGACCACCAATATCATGACAGTAGAGCAAATCCCCTTTCTTCCTAAAAATCTGAGCAAACTGTTGATCTCTGTACCTGTACTTTTACATAGAGGCGACAACAAATTCTTTTCTTTTAATCTTGAGCCAAGCAATTCTGATTTTTCCTTTGTTAAACCCAAATGTCTTACTAAGTCATTTAACTCAGCTTGTGTAAACAACTGTGGTTGTAAATTTTCTGAAGGACACTGAAATTTAGCATCACTTCTTGGACCACTTTCATCAGATTCTGATTCACCAGTATTTAAAATGTCATCAATACATAGAGGAGGCTCAAGAAGGCAGTTCAAGTTCATGCTCTATCGGATGGATAGCAGACGGGAGTTTAGGATAAACAATTACTTTCTTATTTTTTGAGTTATATCCAGAAACATCGACAGTACAAAAGTAACAATCATTTGAATGATTTTTTGCTCTCTCCGTACCAAGGGCACTGCAAATCTGAAAGCTTTTTTTCTTTCTTCGATGACTTCTTTAAATCCTTAACACAAACAACATACACTCTGAGGAGCGCAACCTTTGTTTTGGTCACCAATTTTCAAATCAAAATATGCAAAGCACACTTTTTTACAAAGTCGTATTGAATTCCTTAGCGATCTCATTTTGAGTATTAGTATTTCCACACGTTTTTTAAAGACTTATCATTTTTCATATTTTTTTCTTTAAAGTAATTTTTCTTTGCTGCCTTAATAATTATGTTTAATTGTTTACGATATTCTATATAAGCCTCTTTTTTTTCTATGTTTGCTGGCACATTTTAGCAATGCTCAGTCCAATCAAAGTTTTTGATATCAATTTTTAAGCTATTATAATTAATTATTTCTCTGTAAATTTTTTATACTATTTACAGGTATTTTGATTTAAGTTGCCTTATGATAAACAAGACCAGAATTGTTGAGGAAATATCAAAAGATGAAGTTTAATTTTCAGAAGACCTATAATAAATAATTGATTTTGTCTTATATTGCAAGTTTTCGGAGCAATAAATGTAATTTATCTTCTTACCGGTCTTTATTAAGTAAAAATGGATTAATCAACGTTCCGAGAAAAACTTATTTCGCTGTATTATGGCTTTAACCTCAAAAATGTCTATGTAAGCGCTGCGGATCGTCTTCATGTCTAGAGAAATAAATTACCGAAATGCATAAAATTTTATTGGTAGTACTTGAGAATGAAAAGTGGATTATAAGAGTTGAACCCGAGCCTTGTCGCAATTCATCTCTAAATGATCAGTCACAAAAATGAAAACGAATCAATTCCGCTTTTAAGTTTAGCCGCTGGCTGTGAGAACGCCAGCGATAAATTTTATTGCGTTTTAGGGAACATAATTATAAATGGTGAGTAAGGAATGGGCAGTTTATTGACAGACTAATTACTTTACTTAGTAGCATTCGAATGAATACTTAACTTTGTATACCATAAAAAGATACTTATAATTCTTTGAAGTATTTAAAAACTTTATTCTAATAAATATACATTCTATCTACCTTTAAATGTTGTGAATATGAGCCCTAAGACAACCACAGTGTTTTATAAGAAAACCCATTCATTTTGGTTTTATTGTTTGAATTTTCTATACTCGATTTGGAAAATACCATACGTATTTATCAGAAACTTTAAAATTATTTTTATAAAAATAAGTTTATATATCTAAATTTGGCTATATTCAGCCTGTTTCAAAATGTATATTGCATGCATATTTCAGGGGTGCCAAACCAGAGAACAACCGAACACAGAGAAGCGACAGTCCTTTGAAGTTACGTGGCCAAGCCGCCAATGACAGCTAACAACCAGAAAATTAATAGTCAGTGGGCATATCTCATTCAAAAAAACTTTTTATTTATTCTAAGGGACTTTCGGCCCTCGGTAATAATGTAATCTTTCATTCTGTGTTTAAATTTTTCAAAAATATTTGTTAGTTTTCTCAGGATTCGAAAAAAATGATTGTATTTAAAAAGCATTGGCCCGAAATTTTGCGCCTACGCTCTTAAGCGAAACAAAGAAATTACTAAAAATCTTAAAATTACAACAGAACAAGACTTCAAAATTGCAAAAACATGGTTGCAAATAAACAAACTTACATTAAATTATCAAAAACGAAAGAGGTACTCATCTACTTTTTGCTATATACAAAAGTTGTCTGCCAATTTTTAATTCGTTAAATATAAATAACAAAGATCATTGAAGGTACTGCGTCATGCGCCAATGTTTTTCTTTTATTTCCTTTTACATTAACATTATCTTTAAAATGCAGTTCACAAATCCTATAATTATTATAAAGTGAATCCATTTTGAATAACAAATCTTCTCGTCTGCAAGCTTCTATCCACACTTTGGCACTACAAATTTTTAACAGAACAAATTTTAAACAAAGAACTTTTTCTGTATTTATAAATAATACTTTATTACTTACAACTATAAGAGTATTAGTATATTCTAAGTATATTGTAAGTTATGAAATATTTAACTTTTGTCAATATCTAATCTTAATAAATTTACAGTTTTCTCCTGACTAAGTCACAAAAATGTCACTAAATATTGAGATATGCAACAAATAAAGTTTTAATATTTTTTATTTGTAATTCCCACTTAAAACTCCTAAATATTTTATGTACTTCGATCCATATATTTGATCTTTTTTATTTATATTTAACGAATTAAAAATTGGCAGACAACTTTTGTATATAGCAAAAAGTAGATGAGTACCTATTTAGTTTTTTCATAATTTAATGTAAGTTTGTTTATTTGCAACCATGTTTTTGCAATTTTGAAGTCTCGTTCTATTGTAATTTTAAGATTTTCCCAATTATCGGTCTAATTATGTTTCCAACAATTTTTAGTTTGAGCATTTTAGTAATGTCTTTGTTTCGTTTAAGAGCGTAGGCGCAAAATTTCGGGCCAATGCTTTTTAACATTTTTTTGGAATCCTGAGAAAACTAACAAATATTTTTGAAAAATTTAAACACAGAATGAAAGATTACCTTATTACCGAGGGCCGAAAGTCCCTTAAAATAACCAAAAAGTTTTTTTGAATGAGATATTTGAAATTAAAAATCACACTAAATTTTCTCTTTTTTTTTTCACCCCTGTAACTTATTAAAATAAACACTATAGAAGTTTTCGGGGACTTTTGGCCCTCAGTAATAATGTGGTCTTTCATTCTGCGTTTAAATTTTTCAATAATACTTATTAGGTTTTTCAGGATTCGAAAAAAATGAATACATTTAAAAAACATTTGCCCGAAATTTTGCGCCTACGCTCTTAAATAAAATATTCTCGTGTATAAAACCCTCTATATATTTTTATTTCCTAAAAATACTATATTTGTATTGTTGTCTTCGAGCGTACTGACGCCGGGCCACCATCTGTTGATTTTTTGACCTGAGCCTTCGGAGACTTGCGTCTTTCAATAAAAGAAATAGCACTGACACCAAATTTAATGTTTTCATTTTGAACTATCCCTTGGCAGACCAAAGTTTATTTTTTATAGCTCGGACAGACACGTCGGCGTCGGCTTACTGTTCGAATGTCAAACCAATACTATTATGTAATAACTAATAATAATTACAAAGCAATAGTAATTACCTGGTATTATTCTTAGGAAATCTAAATAAACTTATTCCTTTTCCTGTCACAGATGAACATCCGCGAATCGCACAAATATATCCAGACATTTTAAATATAAATTAAACTTTTAACTATAAACTATAACTATAAACTTATATATTGAACTATAACTATAAACTATAACTATAACCTTTTAACTATAAATAAATTATATAAATGGTCAAATGCACTTGTTGTGTCGAGTATTTACCATAGGCCTACGGACTATCGAAAACAACCAGAATTAAAGAATAAGCACGTGTTTTTGACAGTTACACAACCAGAATCGGGCATGCGTATACAAAAATGGTACACGCTTTTGGACCGTTGTGTCGCTTCTATGTGTTCGGTTTTTCTATGGCCAAACTATAACATTGTAAGTGCCACTCGAGCTTAAATACTGAGAAAGAGAAAGTCATAACGTTGTAAGTGCCTTATCAGTTGCAACCACAGTTGCTACAATCAGTCTACGCAACAATGGCAAACAAAGTAATTGAGTGTGTTAGAAAAGGCAGTAAAAACAGAGGACTTAAGTATATAAATACCAAAAATAAAGAAGTAGGTGAAAAAAAGTGAGCCAAAGGAGGTAAGTTCTGATAAAAAATATTTTTATTTTCGTTTAAGGCATCCTGCAAATGCTAGTTCTCATGTATGTGTATAACATTAGATTGCCGTAAAACGCTTTAAACGAATATATCTAAAAAACTTCATTTTCGAGTCCGTTTAGTTAAAAGAAGGAGACATGGTAGTTACGATGATACAACCCAAAGCCGGCGACAGTGGACTTACAAAATCTTTCTTTTGAAGTTTTAGTTAATAAACTGTGTTTGTAAGTAGAAGTTAATTCACATTTTTTCAGGTTTGCAAAAAGACGTTTTGTGAGACTTTTGGTGTCAGTGAACGACGTGTGCAGATTCTGTTCGAGAAAATTGGTTGTGATGACGAAAGTATGAAAGATAAACGGGGTGGTAAAAGACAAAGACGTGAGCCTGATTGGAAAGAAAAGATTATTGATTATATATCGACAATTCCATTACAAGAAAGTCGCTACGAGAAAAGTGACGCTCCAAATCGAAAATATCTCCCGACAGAGCTTAATGTAGTTAAATTGTATACAGGATTTTTGGAAAAGTACTTTGCTGATTCTATCCAGCCACCAGTATCTAGACAGTGGTTTAATGATATATTTTTGACAGTGTTTAATCTTTCATTTAAGCCCCCATGAGTTGACACAAGCTCAACATATTCACATAAAAGTGAACGGAAGTTTAATTAACAACATTAAGTATGCCGACGATACAGTCATAATAGCCGACAACTTAAAAGACTTGATGAACCAAATTGAAAGTATAATGAACAAAATATTAAGATATAGTGGAGAATATGGAGTCTGATGTAGTAGAGAGAGTAGCAACACTGAAATGGAACTGGGCAGGTCACGTGGCTCGAATGACAGATAATAGATGGACAAAGCGGATACTGGAATGGAGACCAAGAGATGATGCCTACCGAAGCAGAGGTCGTCCACCAACACGTTGGACTGACGATCTAAAACGTTGTCATAGGAATTGGATGCAAGAGGCACAAGATCGAAATAGATGGAAAGTTATGAGGGAGATCTATGTCCAGCAGTGGATAAGCGAAGATTGAATGATGATGATGGAGTCTATCTTAACGTCAAAAAAACCAAATTCATGAAAATGAGCAAGGACAACACTACAAGCGAAATATTAACGGTAGGCGGTCAGCAGATTGAGAGAGTAAAAAGATATACTTACTTGGGAACGATAATCACAGAAAATAACAATTATACTGCAGAGATAAGAGTCAGAATTGAAAAAGCACGTGCCAACTTCCTAAAAATGAAAAAGATTTTATGCAGCAAAGATCTGACTTTGGCCCTCAGAATAAGGCTAATTAAATGCTATGTATACAGTGTACTCTACTATGGAGCTGAATCCTGGACATTAAACCGGAATATAATAAATCGACTTAACGCGTTTGAAATGTGGCCATTAAGAAGATTGTTAAGGATTCCATGGGTAGATGAGTCACGAATACAGAAGTGTTAAGGAGAATAGGCAGAGAGAGGAAAATGGAAAATACAATAGAAGAAAGGAAATTGCAATATCTCGGATCATGATGAGAGGCGAAAGATACAACATCTTGAGACTTATAATTCACGGAAAAATAGAGGGTAGGAGAAGCGTAGGAAGAAGACGCGTTTCCTGGTTAAAGAACCTGAGAGAGTGGTTTGGTTGCAGCTCAAGGCAATTGTTCAGAGCAGCTGCCTCGAAGGTCAGAATAGCCATGATGTTTGTCAACCTTTGTCGCGGAGATGGCACTTAAAGAAGAAGAATAGATATCTTCCAACATTAACTCATACCCAAATGTACTACAGCCGTTAGTTTCGCTGTATTAAGATGGGTATTCATTTAGAAGACGAAGGAAGGGGCATCATGCTTTTCTGGAATGAAACTGTCGGGCAAAGGGAGTCTAACGAGATAGATAGCTTCTTGTCTGTACAGGTTTTCCACCAGTAGCGAAATAGGATTCACTACAGATAAGCAAAAGCTAATTCTCTGGTCAGATAATTTTGGTGGCCGAAATAAGAACCAGGCTTTACCTAGTATGTATCTCGTTTTGATTGGAATAGGTTTCTTTTCAGAAATTAATTTTCTGTGAAAGGACATATCTTTCTCGCGTGTGATCGCGATTTTGCCATTATAGAGGAAGCAAAGAAGCATGCCAAGTCACTTATAAAAAGACCTCATTGAAATTATTGCTAATGCTGCAAAGAAAAATCCGTTCTTAGTAGTGAATATTACAACAGTTTTTGACTGGATGAATCAAACTAAATCCACGATAAACACTAAAAACTTGTAGATATTTTTGGCTACTATGATTCCAGTAACAGCTGAAAACTTTGGTGGAGTTTATATAAAGAAGAGTTACGGGGATTTTGCCCCATGGCTTAAAACTTCAGTGATCAAACCTAGAATCACTTACGACGAGTCTTGTTAGAAAGCGAGATGAAGGAAACCACTGTGCCATTGTCTATTGAAAAAAATTAAGATATCCAAGCCGTGCTTCCATATTTAGCAGGAGAAGCAAAAACTTTTTACGAAAACCTTACAGAATGCTGATTTTTAAATTTTTATTTAAAATTACTTGAGTAAAAAAATAAACGTTAGCTTTATTTTCACTATAATTATTGTTAATTTTATCTTATTCTTTTGACTTTTAAATGCAAGTAAATACACACTTACACCGTTATGGCTTGCATAAATAATGGCACTTACAACGTTTTGTTCTATTAGTGTTTTAAAATTAATTAAAGTGTTTTAAAGTTGCTTTTAGTGTTTTAATATTTGATTTCACTAGACTTCAAATTTGCATATCAATAGTGTTAATTGATCCAAAAATTAAGAATAAAAATATTAAGAATTATTTGGTTCATTATTTTTCAACTAAAACAGTTTTTTGTTTCTACTGAAAACTTTTTGGGCACTTACAACGTTATGATTTGGCGCCCCTCATTATAGACACTTTTTAGTGAATATTTTCCAGTCTCTATCTATGAGTTGCTTCTAAATTTCGCCAATAAAGACAAAAAGTTTAATCTAAACCACATATATCTTCTGGTAATAAATTACTATTTATCAGAAAAACTAAATTTATTTCTTGATTTTGGACGCGCTTGAAATTTTCGTTAGAAAAAACGAATGTTTACGAGTAGATCGGTTTTGTCAGAAAGTGGCAGGCATCCTCGTGTAGGAAGGTGTTGAAGAACTGATTTGATCTTTTTACGAGCTACAAATTGAAGTTAAACAGAAGCACTGTATTTATACACGTCTAATTTCCGCTTTGAACGCAACATCGTTTTTTATTTTTAACTTATTTCGAATAAAATGTTCATTGCCTGCCGATTTAGCAGTTTAATTAGGGTAGATAATTGTTTGTGTAGTCTGAAACGAATGGGGCAAAATAACGACAATTATAAATAAGACGATAAAAGCACCTACGGCTTTAAAGAAATGGAATCTATGTTTATCTAATATTTGATTGATTGTCTACAGGAACCTGTTTCTTGATATATATATATATATATATATATATATATATATATATATATATATATATATAATTTATTTATTTATTATTATCATCAAATGTTCTTCGTGAGACTTCTCTTTGTTCAGTTTTGTTGATACTCCGAAGGGAGTATAGTATAGTGATGCATCTCCATGGATTTTTACTCCGGCCATTTCACTTCTAGGTCTTCTTGCATTGATGTGGTCTTAATAGAAATTTTCCTCGTGGCCATTTACCTTTCCTTTTTTTCTCCATATTTTCTATGTCTAATCTCATTACCGACGAAAAGAGGGAAAAGACGAAAATGAAATAACAACTAGAGAAAACATACTGACACGAATAGAAGAATTGTACACAGAACTTTACAGAACACATCAACAAGATGATGAGATGAGACCAGCACGGAAATTAATAAAAAATGTTGGATCAGAAATAATGCCAAAAGTAACAATTTCAGAGGTAACTACAGCATTGGAAAATATGAAGAGAAATAAAGCTGCAGGAGAAGATAATATTACCACAGATATGATATAAGAAGGAGGTACGGAACTAATTGCAATTGTAACTAAGCTTGTGGACAGTTGTTTACATCAGGGCAAAGTCCCTAAGAGCTGGAACAACTCTAAAGTAATCTTATTACACAAGAAAGGTGATAGTCGAAAATTGGAAAACTACAGACCCATCAGCCTACTGTCACACCTGTTTAAAATACTCACCAAAGTCATAACTACTCGACTAACAAGGAAATTAGACGAATACCAACCATATGAACAGGCAGGTTTTAGAAAAGGCTATTCAACTTCCGATCACCTGTTAACCCTAAAAATATTAATAGAAAAATGTAACGAATACAAGTTTCCAGTTTTCCTAGCATTTGTAGACTACGAAAAAGCTTTCGATACCATAGAACACACGGCCGTAATAAACGCAATGCAAAATTGTAGAATAAACAGCAGATATATTAACTTAATAAAAGAAACTATGAACCAAGCTACAGCTACATACTACCTAAATGAAAATGAACACACGAACCCTGTACCATTAAACATGGGAGTCAAACAGGGAGATACTTTATCACCCAAACTGTTCACCTTAGTTTTGGAGGACGTTTTTAAAAACCTAAATTGGAAATATAAGGTAATAAACATCAATGGCCGCTACCTCAGTAATCTACGATTTGCAGATGACATAATCCTGATAGCTACTGACCTACAAGAAATGCAAACCATGCTTTTAGAACTACATACCGAATCTTCTAAAATAGGACTGAAAATGAATTTAAACAAAACAAAAGTCATGCACTCCGACGACACCGTGACAATAATAAACGATAAAGTTATAGAAAAAGTTGAAGAATATATATACTTAAGACAAAAAATAATACTAAATAGGGAAATTCAAACTGAAGAAATAAAAAGAAGAAGAAAGTTAGCTTGGGCAGCATTCGGTAAACTGAACTATATACTCAGAAATCAACAAATTCAATTACATCTTAGATCTAAAGTTAAATCACAAAAAAGAATATGAATATACTTAGAGTCGCTCAACACGCGATGGAAAGAGCAATGCTAGGTATATCACTTAAGGACAAGAAAACAAACACATGGATAAGACAGAAAACCAAAGTCACCGATGTGGTGCAAAAATCATTAAAGTTGAAATGGGAATACGCTGGACATGTAGCTAGGAGCGATCTAAACAAATGGCACAGATCAATTTTAACCTGGAGACCATACCAACACAAAAGACCCAGAGGCAGACCTCCTATGAGATGGACAGATGATCAGAAAAGGACTGCCGGGAAAAATTGGCTACAAGTAGCGTACAATAAAAAACAATGGAAAGGAAGACTTGAAGAGGCTTATGTTCAGATGTGGACGTGAATGGCTAGACGAAGAAGAAGAAGAAGAATCTCATTACATGTTCAAATATTTTAATTGCCGTAGTTGGACTTTGCTGGAGGACCTTTTATTAATCTTTTGGTCTCTTAAAATCAAACTATTTATTCTGTAATCGGTCCATGGAGTTCGTAACATTCTTTTTTGGCAGAACATTTTAGTGGTTTCTATATGTCCCCTTTTTGATTGTATCAGTGTCTCATATTCGCATCCGGAGTGTCAGTATTGAGAATATTAAACAGTTGACCAACTTCATTTTCTAAAAGTTTTTGTAATTCATGAGCCTTTGCTGAATACATCCTTCTCTGTCAAGTGCTAGTCTTTATCATCCTCTCACTCCACTATCTCTTAAAGTCTCCTTCACATTATCCAGATATCTGAACTTAAGTTATCCCTTCCTTTTACATAGTCCTTGCTTAACATAGTTATTTTAGCAGAACTTTTTCTCAAAAATTGCCCACTAAACTTTTTTACTACTAGTTCAAAAGAGTTCATTCTGAGCTTTAACCTGGTTTACTTGTAACTTGAAAACTTTTCATTTGGTATTTATTCTCTTTGGTGATTTGTTTGCATTCCTTATCAAACCAATTGTTTATCTGCCTTTTGTATACTTCACCCAGTATTTCCTCTGTTATCTCTTAAAACGTGGTTTTTATAAAGTCCCAGTTTATGTAAGCTCTGTGGCCTCACTTCTCTGAGACTCGAGAAAAATTGCTACATAACATGCTTCACCTATTATGATTAAGTGCACACGGATATCTGGGATCTATAGTTTTTAAAGTCGAATTCGATCAACTAAATGAAGAAGAGTTTGTACCGCAAGCATTCCGTGCGTTTTAATTGGCAACGTAAGTAAAAGTTTTTGATTTACATTCTTGGTTAGGCCATAAGGTGCTGTGATTGATCAATAATTTTTTTTGTCTTAGCTTGCTAAGACGCTGGCTTGCTGGAGGGCACACACTTCGGGAATAGGCAATTCTACAGGTTTCACAAAAAGTAAAACAGAGAGAAAGGCACATAATGTCAATCTTACTAAAGCGGCATCACCTCAGAAAGGTCTCTCGGATGGCCCATTTACTAGAAACTAGAGCATCTAAGATCAGAAAACAACTAAAGAATCCCCAACGTTATGTCGATGATTGGAGAGTGGTGGAGGTAGCTTGGGGGGTCAGAAAAGTATCCACTCGATGAAGGGGGGGGCATCTTTAATCTTCGAACATGGCAAAACCTTACCCCGGCAATCTCATGACCTTTGGAGCTAAGATTAATACTTTGTTGTGTGTGTGTATGTTGGGCATTTTTTAATAATCTCTTGTCATTAATTTATAAATGTATGTACAGAGGTTACTTCTAGTGCATTTCGCAAATTATCTACTACGTTCGTTAGTTAAGCTGTCTCTAATTGTGATCCTTTCTCTATTTCGTAAAAATATTATACTTTTTATGCTTGTTTAAAAATATTTGCTTTCACTTTCTTGTTAATGTCTAATTTTTGTTATATTTCTTTTTTTATTTTTGTATTTTATATTTTGTATTGTATTTTGTATGAGTATGTCATGAAGACCTCGTTTATAAATTACAGTAGAGTATTTTCAATACAAAACTCTCGATAGATTCTTTACGAGTTAAACAAGAGGAAATTCAAAACAAAGTAGATCAAGGGATAATCATCAGGCAGCGTATGGGGACCGATACACACCAATGATATCCGTGATTTGGACGGAAATATGATAGCGACGTTGGCGATAGCGAAGAAGCTGCACTAAAATTGCAAAAAAGATTGAACAAAAAAATGGAAAATAAAGCGTAATTAAACAAAATAGGCACATGCATACTTTACCAACAAAACAGTATTCAGTCTATCAGAATAGACACTTGGGGTTACGTTTAGACAACAGATTCTATTGGAAAGTCCATATAAAAAAGAAGAGAAAAGAACTAAATATCGAATTTTAACCCTTAACTAGTCCGGTAGTGTAGCAGTAGCGTAACTGGTCCGGCGTAGTCTGCGAAACTACTGTTTTCAAGAAAGCAAAACAACACTAAAAAATAATTTTTTTATTAAGAAAAAATGTTACAAACATACCCTGATATATTTGTATAAAAGTGAACGTATTAGATTTGGGCATTATTTGGGTTAAGAAAAAAAATATTAAAATAAAACTGACATCCATACAAATCTTTGTGAAAAAGTACATTGTTTTGTAAAGTAATTATAAAAAATATAAAAAACACTATGAAAAAAAATGTATTCCTAGGATAAATGTTCAAACTGCACACTAAACAAAAACTAGGTGAACTAAAAATCGATCAAAAATGTTTGTTTCCAGCATGAGTCAAACTTTAGCATTTTTATATGCAATTTTTACATAGTGGTTTTGTACATCCCAAACAAACAGGCTTTTTGCAACGCAAGTACAGGTATTTTGTCATCCTGCGATTTCTACTCGGACAAAAACTGCAACTCTTTCATTTTTCTAAAATAAGAACATCCGTCTCATTGTCCTTTTGTTCTTCTTGAACTCCAATTGACGTGGAATGTTCGTCATTGTTATTCGTCTTCTCATTTGATCTTGCACTAACTGCATAGCCAACTCCAAAGCAAAAACACTTTTTTCTTTTATTACTGGATTGTTTTTGTAACACTGATGTATAACATATGAATTTGCTATATAAATGTCCAATATGCGGAAAAAAATATTAAGGGCCATCTTCGGGTTCGACGGCTTGAGGTGCTTTTGGAGCATTTCTCATCTAGGGAATCTATACCTCCCTTATTCTCATTATAATAAGAAATAATTTCTGGTTTTTCAGTAGAGGGATAACTGTCTACTATGCATTGAAGATATAAGTACTGTAGCCTTTCCCACTTTTCCTACATGAGAAATTAAGGTACATTCTTCCCTAAATCCATAAATTGTTGACCCTTCAGGTCTGTTTCTGTTGGGCAGAAAAGATGGCCTTATTTTCAGCCTATATTCAGCCTTATTTTTTTTTAAGTGTGCCCACATAAGTCAAGTTTTTCGTTCGTAAAATATCCACTAATTGAATAGAAAAGTACCAATTATCAGTTGTGATATTTCGGTTGCTACCAAAGAGCGGTTCAGCTAAGCGCAACGCAGCTTGTATAGGCTTTAGGAATTTTTTGTACTCGTCACTGTTACAAAATCCATCTGAGTCTTTTCCGCTGTAGATATTGCGTAACTATTTACGTACATCCGTAAGACACTGTATTTTGAGTCCGTATTTAGCCGGTTTGTTAGGCATGTACATTTTAAACTGGCATTTACCTCGAAAACTTACAAGCATTTCATCAATTGTGGCAGATTGACCAAGTCCGTATACACTTTGACAGATTTCTATAAAGGTATTGAATATAAATGAAATAGCTACAGTTGGATCTTCTTTTTTGCGTTCCTTCCTGTCTTCAGGATTGTCGAATCGGATAGCAATAAAAGAACAGCAAATATTTTTTTGCTCATGACTGCTTTGAAGATTTCTCTTCCAGTTCCATCTGTTGCAAATAAACGGTCTATATTTTCGTGACTGGAGTTGAAAATGGCAGTGTAAACAAGGAGTCCCAAAAATGCTCTAAACTCAATAACATCCATTTCTCTAAGATGATGGATAAAACTAGCAGAATATTTCTCACGCATTGTTCGTAATTTTGTGTTTTATTCTGCTCAATATGTTGTAGAATGTTATCACTAAACAACATATTCCAAAGGTATCGCAGCCTCGCCGAGCATTTTTGCCTTTGTTTTTAGAATTGACACTTTTATGACAATGTTGTGTTTACGTGTTCTAGATGAGGGGATAACTTCTGACGTACACCACCTGTGTCGATTTTTACTGTAAACATAGGTTTTGTCACTATCACTTACTGCTAATTCATCACTATCACATTCCTCATTGTACCACTTTAAAAGAGTTGTCTTATAATCGTCATAGCCGAAGAGCTATGACGATTATAAGACAACTCTCAAAACTCGTTTTGATGGTCCAGCCATAATTTCTAAAAATGCACGACCCACAAAACAGTCACACCAACAGTCCGGCGTCGTCTGAGGAACTACTATCGACCTAATTGTTGCGATAACTTTTTAGGAACTGAGAGAAACTTGTCGTAAATACATCCACTTGTCAAGCTCCAATAGTTTAAGGATTAGATAGAAGGACTTGCTTGTGGGTGGTGCCAATTTCCAATAAAATGTAATTAAAAATATGAAATCGTCTGTCAGACGACGCCGGACCAGTTAAGGGTTAAGTAATATAACAGTATGAAGGGACAGTCAGCCTTTCTGGGGATGCGCTAACAAGAACAATATTAAAGTAATCCAGAGAGTCAAAATAAAGTAATGAAGAGTAGTAGTTGTAATGCTTCATGGTATGTCTACCCAGAACTGAAAATGGAGACGGTTGAAGAGATGACAACCAGATGTGCTAGCAGACATGAACAAGGTCTGCTTCAACAAGTGAATTATCGAGACAATCCAACTCAAGTTAGAAGTCTCAAATTAATCTGTCTGATCAGATTTTAGTTATGAGAATTCCTTTAAGGGTTTTCTTTTGAAAAAATCTCCTGAATTCATAAATGATTTAAAAGTTCTAATTTCCATTTCTCCGTATACAAAAAATTCTAATCCATATATTTCAATAATAATAAAGTTTGACTAAATAATATCTATTCCATGAAATTGTCTATCACTCGATTTGAATTTTATTACAAATAGTTTTCTGTTGCTTTCGTTATTTTTGAAATAGCGTATAGACATCTTTCCTACAAACAGAATATAGATGTGCTTTGTATTTAAAAAAAGCTTTATCGCATAACTTACGAAAATTGTTAATGCAGCAGTGACACGAACTACTTTTTCGCTTTTGTCTTTTTAATTTACCGAAGTCACCTCGGTCTTTCATCTTGTTTGTTATTGAAAACAAGAAGGGTCAAATTATAAACGATTTGCGGTTTGAAAAGACTGAAAGGAATGTGGGTGGTCGAACGCAAAACGAAAGATTTTTGTTTGGAGTTCGGTGGAGATTAAAGTCGGTGTAGAACAAATGTGGATGCCACAGAAAAGACAAAATCTTTTAGTGACGCGTCGTGGTGAAGCGTCTGGTGAACACCGGGTCCAATAAAAATTATATGGAAATTAAATAGTTCTGATTTTATTGTTCTATACTTTTATATGATGTTGCCGTGGACAATATTAACTTATTGTGATTGCGATGGTACAAGTTTAAATTAAAATAAATTAATATGAGCTATTTTCTTAAAATAAAAATATCTTCTTCCTAATATTCCTACACACAAACCAACTGATATAGAATCATCTCTGGTATTTCTTATTATTTACAGCAAATTAAAAAAAACAACATATCAAGTGAAACAATATTAGCCGCGTATAAAAAGTTAAAGAAAAAAATATATTCTTGAAATAATATTAAAACTATTTCTTTTAAAATCAATAGCATGAAAAATTCAATGTAAAACGAATAATATTTAAACTATTTTTATTTATTTATGTTTTTTTAGTAGTCAGCGTTACCACCCATAGCCCTAATGTAAGCTCCAATTCGCGTGGGCATGCCCCTAAGCAAACTGTAAATATGTATTTTGTTGTGGTAGGTTGTTCCATTCTTTACGTGGAACATCCCGGTGAGCTCCAATTCTTCTTTTAAGCATATCCAACAAATGGTCGATAAATAAAATAAAAATAAAAATAACATATAGGGTTAAGGTCGGGTGAGCAAGCAGGTCATCCCAAACCAGTGATATCTTATGTTTGAGAATCAGTAGGCGCTCTGTTGTTATGTGAAGGTGCATTATCATGGATGAAAATTAAATTTTCTCCCATTTCACCTCTCCAAAGCCTAACTACAGATTTTAGAAACCCGGAAAAACTAAAGTGTACTCCTTTCACCTTCATAACAGAGATGCTTCCAAGAACTGAACATTCAATGGTGGAATGAAAGCATTGAGCATTGTGCTTCTCCTAAATACATGGGAGAAGCTTTGGATCGCGTTGGGGACCGTTGACTGCTGACTCTGATACCCTGTGTGAATGTGGGGCGGACAAGATTTAATTGTTTGAACTAAACACATAAAGGATGCCTCCAAGCACAGACTTAATACCACCATGTAAATGTAAAGATTGCTCTAAAAACTTATGGAAATGGCTGAGATTTTCTGAATATTTCAATGTAGAGGCATAAAGAAAATGTTTGTAAAAATAATATTAATAAATAAGATGCCTTTTAAGCTATATTTGTGAAATCTTAGTTTTTCATGTTTTTTTCTCATTTAGTACAAAAAATTTAAAAAATTAACCAAAAAGTAAATAGAATTAAAGGGATATACTTTACGATGATTTAATTATAAGAATTCTATGAGAAAGTTGTATTAGGATCTTGAAAAATAAGAATAACATATACATATTAATTAAAGCGGTTCGCGGTCGTAATATTTTGCTGCGAGCCGATCTTGCGCCTCAGAGCACGCTCTTAAAATATCGATATCTTGGTCAAAAATGAACCTACGAACATTTTCCCAAGCTCAAAATGTGTCTTTGGAGTTCTTCTATCAATAATGTTAATTCGAGTATACAATTTTATTGCTTAAATTTGCTTACAACCCTTATAAACAAATTAATTTTCAATTTTTTTGGGAAAACTACAACTTCAAACTGGTATAACTCAAATACAAATAAAGAAAAAGTAGTTTATCAAGTTTTGTAGGAAAGTCTATAAATAAAGTTTTAAAATGAGTTTATGTAAAGTTCATTTCCATCCGTAGAAGCCGAGTTACGATCGAAAAAGCTTACAAAAATGCATAAAAAATACTTGGATGGACCCATCAGAATTGAAAAGGCCACGGTGACCTAGTTTAGCCCCTAGACTAATAAAATAAGCCCATAAAAATAATAATAGGATTGTAATAATAACAACAATAAAAAAAAGGCTATTAAAATATATTTAACAAATACTATTTACAGCCAAAACTTCACAGTAACGTTTGTATGACCAATATCAACCCACTATTTTTTAATCTTTTGCTACAAATTTTCACTTACTAACACTTCCACAATTTTAATTTTATTTTAACACAATATAAACCGTTTAATTAAACCATTAAAGTAAAACGTAGTAGTGTTGGAGTTATTATTTTTCGATGTTCCTTGTAGCATAGGAATTATATGTCCACCACCACCATCGAAACGATTGGTACCTGGAAAGAAAAGAAAAAAAACTTAAAAAATATAAGAGGTACTATGACTGATTCAAATTACATATTAATAAATATAGTGAAATTTATAAAGATGAATAATCTAATCAAAATAATCTGAATACTTCAAATTTCTAATGAAGACACCTTCAAAATATAGTGGACAAAATAAGCACTTGGAATAATAAAGGGAACATAAAATTTAATCAAGAAAAATCTACCCATATAGATTTCACTTACAAAGAAATAAATAATATAGATGTCGCGTACAAGAAAACAGTTAAATACCTAGGCCTACATTTGGGCAGCAAATTAAAGTGGTACGAACATAATTATCAGAAAGAAATCTGAAGATTTCTTAATTAAGAACAAAATTTTAATTTACAAACAAAGGCTCAAACCAGTATGGTTCTATCATCTACATTTATGGAGCTGTACTAGTGAGAGTACTTGGCTTCAAAGAGTTAAAAAACAAATACTAAAAAACACAGTCAACTCTACGTGGTCTGGTCACACCAAAGACCTACGGAAACTTCGTATAGTAACAATTAAAGAAGAAATAAAGAAGATTGCCAAGGCTCACGGAAACCCACTACTTAACCATATAAACAGAAAAATATTAGAACTGCTGAAGAAGAAAACATAAAAATATAGAGAGATTTTCAAAACGAAGTAAAATGGATTTCAAATCGAATATCATTAGCAATCATGGGAAAAGTTCATTAGTAAAATTACGATATTTTGAGTTGATACAAAATAATACACCTAATTTCTTAGTTATTTCCTATGTATACACAAGTGACATTTATATTGTGACATGACGTGTAGTGTTTGCTATGTAAAAATTGTCAATAAACGTATTTATCTATCACCTGCATTCATAATGATGCAATAATTATAGCAGGAGATAAGGATGACCTGCAGATAATGCTAAATTAATTTGACTCCACTGCCTTGTAGTATAACATGATTATTTCAATAAAACGTTTAAAAGAGCTGATGCCAATTGGCAATTGAAAATAAAACAATTAATAAGTATATGCCATGAACTCATTCTTCAATAAAAATCCCAAAGGAAATGAACCTGGATGAGCATATTCAAAAAAATCTGAACTAAAGAGACTAATAACAATAACCAATGAAAGGATGATGAAAAAATATTTATGTACTACAAAAGTGACGACTTTTGTTACTTGAAATTGTAATTGAAAAGGTTTATATGTATATATGTATACAAAACGAAAAGTTCATCTCCAGATTATCATATTTGCTAAAAGGTCCAGATGATCTGCATCAATCGTGGCGCCACCGGTCCATCACTCTTGTCAAAATATTGTAGCAACATCTAGTCGGGTTGAGAGGACAAGACTCAAGACAAACGTCCGTCATCATGGGTGGTTTGTACTTGTGTAGCGCCATGCAGGGTTTTATGTATGAACACACATGGCCCTTTATTCATCCTTTTTTCTGACTATATAACCTTTTTCTACAATTTCGGTACAAATCGTCGGTTTTATTGCACATAAACGTACGCAAAAATATTCGTCTTTGAAAGGTTACTTTTATATTTAAAATAATTTCAACTATATTTAGCGAACTTCTAAGTGAAAATCGAGTGAAAATAAGTTTCGATTCCTACTCCAGAAAATAGTTTAAGAACTATATTAAAATATGTTCTTTTGTGTGTTAGAGTATTGAAAAATGCAGACGAAAAAATATAAATATATTTTATATAGTCAAAAAAAATGGCAGGTTTGAAGAATACTAACGTAAGTGAACGAACGATTAGACGAAGGCTTGGAGAAGACATTTAAGCAGTCGCAGACCTACAACCGGCCTACTACTTCTCAGGCATCATCGAGTTGCGCGACTTCAGTTTGCGAGAAACCATGCTCATTTTACTGTTAATAATTGGAGGTACGTTTTATTTACCGATGAGTCCAGCTTTACCTTGCAGTCTCCATAGAAGAGGGTTTAATTATGGTGAGGACTGAAATTTCTCTAGAGGCACGTACAGAATTGTACATCGTTCCGAGAGGCTCCATAACAGCTGTCAGATACATTGATGAAATTCTACAAGATTTTGTTGTGCTTTATCCTGGTTTTGTTGGAAATGACTTTGTTTTGATGCATGATAATGCCAAGCTTCACAGTGCGAGAATCACTCCACAGTTTTTAAATGAAGTAAACATTCCTGTAATGGATTGACCAGCATTGAGTCCAGACGCAAACCCAATCGAACATGTTTGGGACATGCTTGGGTGAATGATACGAAGTCGTATTCCTGCTCCTTTAACCCTAAATCAGTTACAAGAAGCCTTTTTAAAGGAATGGGAACAACAGGACATTTCTAATTTGATTTTAGGCATGTCAAGGAGAATTCAGGCAATAATTCGAGCACATGGAGGAAACATTCATTATTAAAATCAGGAATTGAACATCATTTTGTTACAGCATTTACTTACATTTTTTCCTTAATAAGTCCTTAACAGTTCTTTGTTCAAAAGTTAAATTTTTATTAGAAATTACTGAAAACAGTTGGTTTCGTTTGAGTTTACGTTATTATAATGATAAAAGTTTGAAGTGAATTAAAATTTTAAGTTTTTATTTTAAAAATGCAAGTGCTATTTCTACTAAAAAAAGCATTTTTCTATCCCTGAGTTGGGGTGGTAAATATAAAACATAAAAAAATCAGAGGTTTTCTAGTATTTTTGCCACTAAATATGTGGGCAAAAACACTTTAAATGAGGGTGTGTTACTTATTACATATTTGTTGATAAATTCAAATGATGTTGAAGTTTTACAGATTCACTGAATGGCAACGCAAGACTCCCAGGAGTTGCTACCAAGGTTGTTCCCAAATAACAACTAGGAGTTGCTACCTAGGACTCATATAGAGACCTTGGCTCAGGGTCAGCAACACTTGGGATTTCTGCGTTACCATACAGTGAATATGTTTGAAACTTCATCATCAATTGAATTTATCAACAAATTAGTAATACTTAACAGATTTATTGTAATTAAAGGGTTTTCACCCACATATTTTGTGGCTTCGCTCATGTATACCTGGCAAGTCAACTGCACTGATGATAGACTTATTGGAGTTGATGGAAACGTGCTGTGATGTAGCCCGAAAGGATCTTTTTAGAATATAGGTATATATCTTTTATAAAGGATTTTTTTAATTAAAATTTTTTGTGATTCATGGTATACATCTAACTACAGCAATTTCATATTACTTGTGGACAGTATTGCCACAGAATAAGTACCAATCAGAATGCCCACTCTCAGGCGGCGCCTTTGAAGTGTGTCAGCACGCAATCGCCATATTTTAAACGGAAACACAGACTCGGAATGAGAAATTTGTGACAAGCTACGACAGAATCTAAATTTTTAGAGATTAATAATTTAGTAAATTTGAAATAATTTAATCTATTCTTCAACTAAAAGTACGACATAAAATATTGCATATTATGTCTATGGTTGCCGTAAATAAATTAAACCGGGTTAATTTTTCTATGCGCACCAGATAAAATTTCACTGAACAGCACTGGTTCCGTTTAAAACATGGCTGATTCCGTCTGCGCGAACGAGATGCGCGTACTTATCTTGACAAGCAGAGTGGGCATTCTGATTGTTATTTATTCTGTGGTACCTATTGCATTCTTTAATATGCTAATTCACCGTCATGAATTCCAAAAATTTTGAAATCAATACCATACGGTAATATTAAGCCCAACGAAAAACAATCAACACCATCAAGTACAAACAGTTTAAAAAATAATGGTAAGAAGTGTGACCATCAATCCTCTTCTGGCTGTTTCCTCTACGTTTATGTATCGGTATCATTCGTCAGGAGTCAGGAGTCTTCAAGTTGAATAAAATTTTATTGTAGGTCTTAAAACGGCCGATATCCTTCTTCCTACAGATGTTTTGTGTATGTTCACGTGTGAAAATAGGACTATAAAACTATGACGCACTGTATAAAGTAACCATATGAAGATCTTTTCGTATTTTATTGTAAGGGATGGTAGTATTAAAAGCCGATTGAGCTTTGTTTAAGACACATTAGGTAAAGGATGGTTGGAGTATTGTTCTTCATCCGGCCAAATGATATATACCTAAAAATTTTTAATGTGAAAATGTATACAAATAAGATAAGATAAGATAAGATAATATTGAAAATAAGTAGAAAAACAGTTTTTCTGTTATTAAAATAAATATTTTTAATCCCAAAGTAAATACTTTTCACAGAATTATATCAATAAACCGTTACTCACTACTTGCGGTCGCTAATATTTGTTCTATTTTTAAAAATTCATCTCGTTTGGTGGTTTTTTTTTCGGAACAGGTGTTCTGAAGATAAGTACGGGTTTTGAACTTTTTCATTACACTCCATTTCTCGATAGCTAAAGATTGTTAGTCAAGAGTTTGGAGTAAAAAACAAAAATTCATGATAATCGGTTAATTTCCTGTCACGTACTCCAGACTTATTGACGATATCATAAAAACCGCAAATATATACGAAGAAAAGTAAATTTTTAATACAATAGTTGTTTCCAACATAATATATGTACGCACGAGAGATACCTCTAGGAATAATCAAAACGATCGAAAATATCTACCAGAAAAACCTAATAAAAGTAAAAGTAGAAGAAGAACTAACAGACCCAGATTCTGTAAGCCATCTATTGTTCAATCTGATCATGGATGAAATAATAAAAAAAGTAAGAACTAAAAAAGGATATCAAATGGGAGAAAAACAACTTAAAATAATCTGCTATGCAGACGACGCAATACTACTCTCTTAAAGTGAAGATGATTTACAACGTATGCTGCACCAATATAATATAATCGCCAGAAAATTTAACATGTTAATTTCACCAAAACTACTAAGATATAAATTGGAACTGAAGAACAGATGCGTTCGAAGGTCAAACAGCATGGGAAACTTATTATTTCCAATCCCAACCTACAGTTAGAGCAAATGGCTGTGCTGAGTGAGTAATTTCTTGATAGTGTCGCTTCAAGGATAGGCAGCAAATGCCTTCCCCAGGATGCACGAAGTTATACCTCATGCATTCAAGTTTTAGACAAGATAAGATCAGAAGCATCTAAAGTAGGTTTTCCAAAGACAGCTGAAAGTTCAATATCAAAAACATAACGAAAGTCTGGAAAAATTTGAAGATGATATTAAAAGATTATTGCGTTTGAAGTATCCTCAGGCACTAAAGATTTTTTGGAACAAATTGGTGTACAGGCTTTCATAGATGGACTACAGAATGTTAACATGCAACAAGATCTCTGATTAAAAATCAAAAAACACTAAATTGAGCACCAATCTCAGACCAAGAGTATAAAGTGGCGAAAGGTATTTCCAGATTGTTCGCCCAAATTAAAAGAAATAAGTTTTCAAGAAAATACCGCAGATAACCAACATCCTATTTTATCCCAAAAGTTACGCATACTGCAAAATCTTCAACAAAAATCTCAAAACCAAACCAGAAGATGTTTTAATTGTGAAAGAATAGGACAAAGAATGAGGTCAGTATTAGATATTATGTTAGAGCTCATATTTCCTTGTTTAATATTTGATTAAGATTTTCGGTGTCAGAAATTGAAAGTAATATATTTCTTAGAAAAGATTGTTAATTATTATTCTACCTGATATTTAATGATAATAAATAGGGTTGAACAAAACTAACTCTTGAAAAAGTTGAATGTAGAGTAACGGGCTGCAACAAGGGGAGCCTCTCTCCTGTATACTGTTTAATCTGGCTCTAGAAGAAGTAATACGTATGTCAAAAATCACAACCATTGGTTCCATATATAATAAATCAGTGCTAATCCTTGCCTATGCTTATGATATCAATATTGTTGGGAGAACGGAAAACGATGTATGAGAAGCGTATGTAGCATTAAAAGAATCAGCTACAAAAATGGGTTTAATAATAAACACCAACAAAACGAAGTGTATGAAAATAACCACGCAACCACAAATCCTACGTCCACTTGTTATAGAAAACGACGTCATCGAAGCAGTAAACGAATTTATATATATCTGGGAGCACTCCTTAATACTGAAAATAATACTACCGCAGAGATAAACCGCAGAATTTGTATAGCCAAACATATGCTATTTTGGGCTCAATCTCCTCCTTGAATCCACAATTATATCGAGAGATACAAAAATAAAACTACAAAACAATAATACGCCCAATTCTAACATATGGTTTAGAGACCAGGACTCTGACAAAAAGTAATGATAACAGAAAAAGAAAACGAAAAGTACTAAGGCGAACCTATGGAGTAGTGAATGACAATAGAGCATTGAGAAGACGATACAACTTCGAACTTTATAGATCATACAAGGAACCAGATATCGTAAAACATATTAAGATAGGACGTCTGAGGTAGATAGGGCATGTAATGCAGATGGAACAAAATAACCTAGCTAGAAAAACGCTCCTTGATAGACCCATTGGTCAGAGAAAAAGAGGAAGACCCAGAACAAGGTTCCGTTAAAATATCGATGAAGACATGAGGGAATACGTGTTTGGCGGAGGAAGGCGATGAATAAGGACGACTGGAGATAAATTCTTGCTAGGATTCATACGAAGGGTTGTAAAGCCAGAATAATCATGATAATGAAATAGAGGTGATGAATATCTCAATAATATTACTCTAGTTACGGTTTGAATGTCTTTAATCCATCATGGAGAAATTTGAAATAAGTGAAATGTAAAACAAAAAGAGCAAGTCTATGCTTCTTCTTCTTCAAGTTCCGCTCCTATCGGAGATTGGAAATCATTCTGGCAATTTTAATTTTGTTGGTTACGCGCCTGAATAGTTCAATTGAACTGCATTCAAACCATTCACGGAGATTGCGTAGCCTCGAGATTTTACGTCTTCCTACCCTTCTTCTGCCTTTGATTTTACCCTGCATTATATTCCTTAGTAATTCGTATTTTTCACATCTCATGATGTGCCCCAAGTATTCCAATTTCCTGATTTTTATGGAATTTAAAACTTCGAATTGTTTTCCTAGTTGTTCGAGAACTTGTTCGTTTGTTTTGCGATCCATCCATGATATTTTTAAAATACGTCGGTAACACCACATTTCGAATGCTTCTAGGTTTTTAATGTTGGATTTTTTAAGTGTCCAAGCTTCAACCCCATAAAAAAGGGTAGAGAAAATATAACATCAAAGCATTCTTATTCAAAGCGATATATTGATATCGCGATTACAAAAAAGTTTTTTCATTCTATTAAAAGTTGACCGTGCAATTTCAATGCGGCATCTTATTTCTTTTGTCTGAGCAGTATCTTCTGTGATCCATGCTCCAAGGTATTTGTACGATGATATTTGTTCAATTTCTGTATTATCTAGTACTAGCTTAACTTTGATGTTTTGTGCTTTTGTAAAATATATGCTAGTTGTTGACAATTACAAGGTTATGTTCCATAAAATTCTGTCTAATTAATAATATCAAATGTTGGCAGTGTGTAGAAAGAATGCAAAGCATTTGTTAAAACTTCCATTGAAGTTGACATACACAGTGAAATTAAACGAACTAGCACTGAAACTCTTACTGTAGATGATGTACATTTGATTAGAAAAAATAATTATAATGGCAGAAAACAAGTTATTTCCAAAATTTCGAAATGCGTGCATGAAGTACAATACTCATTGAACTCCGTGAAAGTGACAACCAATCAAAAAGTATTTAACAGTTCACGGACTCGAAAATGTGCCGTTGGCATTCTTTTTGCTTTTAAATAAGTTAGGAAGTTCGTAGGTGACTACCTTAAATTGTTTAAGAACTGAGTGTCAAAAATTGAACTTAAATTTTAGTCCCAACATTTCGAAAAAGCAATCCATGCAGCTAGCTGTAAGTGAAGTGTTTCCATCTGCGAAATTAAGGAAATTAAGAATGCAGGTTTTATCTCAAACAATCATGGTGAAGAAAAATTCAAAAAGTTGGACTGGCTACTGAGTATAGACGAACATGGCTATAATAGACGAACTAGTGTGCTTGGGTACAGATTGGTAACACCTTGATACAACAACTATTTCTTGTAGCTGATATAAAAATGAAGAATCCTATCCTAAATCTTATCCTAAAATTGGAAGAATCAGTACCTCTAGTAATAATTACAGTCATCCAGGATACAGATTTTCCTCAAAATTCTAAAAGTATTTGTCCTGGTAAGACTGACTCAAAAACCTGATGGTCTACATTTCGGCGTTGTGAAAAACGAGGAACTTATTAGTGACGGAATTTTAATAGTCAGGTACTTTGTTAATAACAATAATAAATCTTTTTATTAACAAACAAATTAATTTTCAAAACATAATGACGGTATTAGATTTTTGTTTCGATACAGGGCAGCGGCAAGTCGCTTATACGTATTTCGACCTCTTTAGGTCTCATCAGAGACGGGAAAAATTGAATTTGTTAAGCAAAAGTTAATGATATGTGTAATATACGATAGAAGAAATGGAATACACAGTTGTAGCGTTAATATGTTAATACCATCATCACCAATAGCTTTACTTTTTATATTATTAATAATATGTAAAATATTAATTTCAGATACTGGTTTAAAGGTAAAAAAGAACTGAGGGAATATTTAAATTTATTTTAATAGAATATTTGTGTATTAATGGCTGATTTCATATTTGGTATGACTTTAATAACGTGTTTATTTATCTTATTTGCAGATGAGATGAGATCTAGATGAGATGATTCCATTAAGGATTTCTAATTTGTCTAAAAAGACTAAATTTAAGAAAGAACAAAAAATAGCTGTACGTCAATAGAAAAAATAATAAAGTGTAAAAAATATTTGAAAAAGGATACAGAGTCAAGTTACCGAGTTGACGCTAACATTGATTGAAAATCTATTCAAAAATATTGATTAGTTAACAATTGAATAATTTATTAATGACATATTTTTCGAATCCAGGAAATCTACACGGCGTACTAATCAATTTCAACATAGAATTTATATTGGAGATGCAACACCAATTCGTCAAGTCCCGGTTAAATTACCATGAAATTACCATTCTAGACAAAATGAAGTTGAAAATATGATATAAGACGTTTCGGGATTTTTCTATAAACATTCTATATTTTTAATATTCCTTTTTCGTCAAGGGACTTTTTTTATATGGAATAAATCTTACGGAACTGTCGTAACAATACTGTTCCCACTTTGAAGTGAAAAGAGAAAATAGTGAAGGAGTGAAGAAGCAAAAAATTTTGTGATGCGCTGGACCCAAAATTTATGAAAAACTTGAAATTCTCTAAATTGTATAGAAATATTTTATTAATAATAACTGAATAAAAAAATCTGTAGTTCCTTTAATACAGATTAGATTTTGTACTCAAATCATATCTTTATTATAATTTTTCTTGATGATACGAACGCACATATCAAATACAGTAAATTAATTTCCGTAAGTCCTGATCTGTCTTCTTCTTGCATCTCATCTGTTTCAACAGAAACACCACCCATTCGTGTCATACAACTCCGCCTCGACGTTTAAAAACCAACTTAACCAACGCCCACTATTAATAGACGACGTTAGATTTGCTCATCCTCATCCTCGTCTTCCACAGACCAGGTTTATTTCGTGCTGTTTTATTTATAGGATCTTTAGAGAACACCAACACACATTGTTTACTAATTTGTAATAATTAGATGGTCACACTTATCGCCGTGCTTGCCTAAAGCGCCAACTACACTAAGAAAAATTTATGAAATGTCAGGAATTCGTAAAAATGTTGAAATCTTCAAAACACGTTGATCAAATTACCGGGGCTACCTGATAAATTTATTATTTTTTTTAAATGGTTTTAAATATGTTGCTGTATTTTATACATTTTATAAATTCATCGAAGAGAAATAGATTTTCAGACGAGGACGCTTAAAATGATTAGATAGGTATCAAATATCTGTATTAAAAGTGTCTATAGTTCTGCTACAATATTTAACCAAGTTTTTTAACCATGTATATGGAGAGATATATGGAGTTGCATGCAGTAGGGTTAGAGTGGTGGATGAAATTGAAGGAGAAATAGTAGTAAGTTGTGTAACAGAAAAATCTAACAAACAGAAAAAAGCAAAAATTCTATATGTAAGAGCTGTAAGATTGACCATGGAGGCATTGAATGATCGGCACTTAAAAGCAAGAACAAAACGATGCAGGAAAATGTAGGAACGAAAACGACTATATAGATAAGTGGAGTGACAAAAATGGATAAAGCTGATTAAGGTACGTTCAAAGATGTAAGATACCCAATATAAAGAAGTGTTAAGTGCCTGGTCTGCCTGAAAGGAACAGGAAAGTGAGGATGAAGAAGATATGTTGTGGACAATTAGACAGGACATGCCATTAACAAATTTACAAATTTAAGCAATAATAGAAACATATTTAGATATATATAATAAGAGAAGCCAATCTGACATAGGAATTAAGACAAAAAATAGATATAATAATGAGACTTCTACAATTAGGTGCATATAACGACGTTCAACAAAACCTTGTTATTTTTTAAAACGCGTAATCCGTTTTTATATTTGATTAAAGCGCAAGTTTGTATGAGAAACATCTCTGTGTGAACCAGCCGAACTTATTTAAAGTATCTGACAAATAACCTTCTAATTCGTAAACAAAAGACGCAATAAATGAACACATCATTTTCTCATCAATCGCCAGATCGTTATCGAATACTGAAAATGTTTAACGTACTACATTCCGGCGAATTTCCAGGAAAACGTTTCCCGTTGGACGTAAATTAAAAAGAAAAAAAATTAAATTTAGGTATGTACATTTTTACTGAATATTTATAATCAAAAACTGAATATTATAACAAAAAATCCGTGAAGAATCTAAAGAGATATTCTGACAAAGTCTATGGAAAATAACACTTCTAGATGCCATAAACAAAACTCTCGCAAGCTTAATTAACCAGAGATTACTGTCTGCGCAAAAAAAATTAAAGATTACCAAATTGAATTCAGAATAATAAGACAATTCATAATTCTACTACATAAATTGAAAGACATTGATGTTATTGAGACGGAGGAATTGGATATTTAAAATAGATATGGAATTAAAATTAATTAAATGACAATCAATAGAAATTAATAGTAATAATAAATGTAAGAGAATGGAAAGTACCAAAGACAATACCTATTTTTTTCTCTACCACTGTTCTTTCGAATAACCTCATAGAAAACATATAAAACGCACATAAATCATGAGACAAAAGTACCAACACTTCGCACGAATGCACAAAAACATCATTACTGAAGAAGGAATAATATTACTGAGATATCTAGGGGAAAAGAACTTGGAACTATATGGATATGGAGAACTATATGGATACATATAAACAATTATAAAAATAGGGTGCTAAGTGAAGAACTGATCTTCACAAACAAACTGGAACAAAATATTCAAAAGGTTATAGTCCTAATGACTCTTTGATGAATTGCTAGAGTAAAAATCAAGTAAAACTGATGACAATAAGGATGTTTGCAGGTTAACAATTTCCCGTTCTCACAGGAGAGAATTTCAACAGTTGGAAATTTAGAGTTAATACTTTCTTAAATGAAAAGAAAGTATTATCTGTGATTAAAAGTTTAGACCCAACAGACAGAGAAAATTTCACAGTTCATGATGCAAAATCAAAGTCGATTACAGTTCCGTGTGTTGGAGATAAACATTTAGACATTATAAAAGATCCCAATATCGGTAAAGAAATGCTGAAAGCACTCGAAGAAGTTTTTGAAATAAAAAGATTACCAAGCTTACATTAAAATGTAAACGATCAAAAACTGGTCGACGATTTTTACGTCGTAAGAACTTGAAGATATAGGTAGAGAGATAGATAAATCAGGCAAAGTAAGGATAGAATATAGAATAGAACTATGCTTTATTGTCACTGAAAATTGTATAATTCTATGGACAAAGCTTACAAAAAATCATTAGATAAATCATCAATATCACACAATAAAAGATAATAAAATAAACAATTCATTGCAAAATTTAAATAAATTGCAAATTGCATAAAAAGCCTTGCAAACTAATAAGTTGAAGTTGCTGCATATGATACCCAAACATAGTTAAAAATACTATATTATAGTTAGTTAATACTGTAATTGCTTGGTATTCGTTAAGAAACTTTTCTACTGAATAATATGGTCTTTCCGATAGATAGGCCTTTATCACTTTACGGAATATTGGGAAGTAAGGAAGTAAGTTGCAAATGGATATGGTTTTATAATTTTTTTGCCGAATATAATATAGATTTCTTTTTTCTTTACTAACTCACTGGACGGGATCGGTAAATACACATCAAAGGTTGAATTTCTGGTGGAGTAGTCATGATTAGGTCTTGCTGGAAAAACATGTCGGTGTTTACGAATTAAGCAAACAGTTTCTAGAATATATAAAAAGGGAAGAGTTAAAATACCGTGATTTTTGAAGTAGCTTCTGTAATGTGTTGTTCTTCTTAGGCCAAATAGATACCATATGGCTCTTTTTTGAAAATTAAAAGTAACATCAGATTAGGCAGCTATATTAGAATTCCAAAAAGAAAGACCATATCCAAGATGAGACTCGAACAAAGAAAAATATGTTATTTTGGAAGACGTCAAGTTGATTTCCTTCAAAAGAATGCCTATGCCTATTGTATAGCAGGTTGAGGCTATTTTCTTACTTAACAAATCGATATAAAGGGACCATGTAAAGCTGTCTATAAAAATAGCAAGAAACTTTACAAAGCAATCATCAGCAAAAAAAAATTACATCTATTTTTAAATTAGTGACGTCAATTATAAAGATAAGAAAAAGTAGAGAACACAATACTAAACCTTATGTTATTCACACAATATCATTTGCTGTAACTAGTTGTTTCCTATTGCCCAAGTAAGATTGGAACCAATTCAATGAAATATCTCGAATTCCGTAGAAATTTAGTTTTTTTATCAAAATGTCGTGATTTATCCAATCAAAAGTTTTGGCATAATCACAAAGAACAGTGAAAGTGTAAAGATTATTGTTTAGTGCTTGGTAAACTTCATAAGAAGCAGAGGAAGGCCCCAAATGATATGGGCAGATGATATCAAGAAGCACGTGGGCTCTAGATGGATGACTATAGCGACAGGTAGAGAAGAACGGAAAAGGATTGGGGAGGCCTATGTCCAAAGATGGAACGAAGAAGGCTAATTAGATAGAAACCTCATATAGTACAGAAAACATAGCATCACTGGTACACTTATTAAATAAAAAGCCGAACTGCTTTTGTGATAAAATGTTGTTTTCAACGAGACAGGACATAAGTCGGGGTTTTATAAGTCTCTCAATTCTGGTAGTAAGGTAAAAAGGTCTAAAGTTGCAGGCATTCGATTTTTTACCACTCTTATGAAAAGGAATAATAATGGCTATCTTTCGGCCCTCTGGAAATATACCTTTTTTAAAGGAACCATTAGTGAGACCAGGACTTCAAACACATTTTTTGGGAGATTTGAGAAAATTTTTATGCATAGTCCATCAGTACTACAGGAAGATATGCTTTTGATACTATTGATTATTTGGATTAGTTCAGATTTATCAACTGGTCTCATAAAGAATGAATTCGAGAGCTTTTGTGAATTGAGGAGATAGGAAATGGGTTTTGTTGTGGCAAAATAGTTGATGTTATATTTTCACACACATTAACGAAGTATTTATTTAATTTTCAGGGTTTGGAAGGGAAAATGTTTGAGCTGTGTTAGTTTTATTTCGAAAATCGTTTATTATGGACCAAGTTTCTTTTGCAAAACTCTTAGACGATTTTGATGGTACGTTTTTTTTAAGAGTTTTGATAAGTTTTAGATAGGTTCCTCTGTACCTGGTGATATATTCAGTGACAATGACCAAAGGGAATATGTCATCTTCTCTTACCACTTGATGAAGAGTATGAATCAGTTATTACTGCAATAAAAACATGAAAGATTCGGGTAACTATGGATTTTGTTAAATCTAGATTATTAGATGAAGAGCTAAAGAAATTTGATAGAAACAAACCACCTAATATAAGCAATGAGGCAGCTTTCAAAGTAAGTGATATTAAATGTTTTCAATGTGGTAAAATGGTCCTTACATAATTTAAAAGTAGAACCAGGTCATCAAATGTAAATAACCGGAGTAGAGGTAGTAGTAGTTCCAGAAGACGTGGAGTTTATAGAAATGCTAATACAAAGTATCTCTGACAATGTAGAAGAAGAAATATGTTTTATTGCGATACAATTCATTAATAAAGGTGATGAAAACCATTAAATATCCTGAGGTGTTAATGGTACCTACTACCTAGTGAAGAACTAGTGCAAAATGAATATACAGTATAGGTACCCTGCAATGAACTGTGGTGCACTCAGATTTTAATGAGACAATTTTTGTTTTACATTCAGGTTGTAAACAGAATTTTGTATCAGATAAACTTGCGGACTATATGATTGATGTAGTAAATTCGAGTAGAATACGTTTTTAACAAATTGCAGATGGTTACAAATTAGTATTAACTGAAAAAATAAGTATTAATGAATTAATTGTCCCAAACTTGAAACATAACTTAATTTTTGTTAACCGAAAGGGGTAATCAGGTTGTATTTAAAAATGATTGTGCACATATTATTGCAAAAAATAACCATTGAAGGTCCTAAAGTAAATAATTTGTATCTTTTTAAGTTACAAATAGAATGTATGGGTTTAAACGTAACTGTTTTGGATTAAACTGAGTTTAATAGAAGCATAGATATAGATATTTGGCATATACACTTATGGCATTTGAATCATTTAGAGTTAGAAATTTTACAATTACCTTTTTCAAATGAAGCATGTGAAAGTTATATATAACTGGAGTGTAATACTTTCTATGACGAATAACAACAACAATAATGGTAGGTTATTCTAATTCAGGAGATTGTGGGATTGTCAAAATGACAAAATAATTACATCTACAGAGATTATTTTTGATGAAAAATAAGTTAAACATAAAGGTAGTATAACTAATGATATCAGTAAAAATCACCTACTCAACAGTTTGGATACAAAATGAAGAAAGTTTGAAGGCACTGAGGATGGAAGCATGAAAAACAAAAGCTTAAATGAAAACGAAGATGTAATTCGAATTGAAATAGAAATTAATGAACTGGAATCCATATATTCTAGGGAAGAAAGAAGAAAGGGAAGTAAAATTACCTGGGCGTTTTAGTGAATATTATGAATTGCATTCTGCTTATTCGTTATCATTGAATGGTGAACCAGACACGTTTGAAGAAGCGCAGAAAAATAAAGAGTGGATTAATGCAATTAATCAAGAACTCGAGTCATTAAAAACCTAAGTACATGGACATCAGTTAGTTTGCCTAGTAACAAAATAAGATGATGGAACCCATAAAACACGGTTCAAAGAATTTTCAAGTACAGGAGGAGAATCCGCTAATATTAACATAATGCACCTGTGGCAAGATTAAGCATAGTAACAATATTACTGGCTCATGTTTTAAAGAGATTGGAAAATTTATCAACTTGATGTGTCCACAGCTTTCTTAAGTGTAAAACTTGATTCAAAAATATATATTTTTTCCTCACAAAGACTAATACTAAACAGAGAAAAGGTTTTAAAATTAAAGAGCATTATATAAAAGATTTAGTTGCAAAATAATGTATTAATTATATTTGGTCTGAAATTAATTTTGCAGATTTATTGACAAAGCCTAAGCCATTGTCAAAAGAAAAATGTTGTCATCTAAGGTCCATGTTAAGTGTTTCTTAATCATAAGAAAAATATATTTTTTGGAAGATTGTTACGATCTAAGCGATTTTTCCTTTTATGTAATGTAGCAAGTAGCAAAGTTCAATCCGGGAAGCAGTGTTAAAATATAGGTCAATAGTGTATGTTGGCGATTGCGTAATGAGTTTTGCTAAATGTAGCATGTTGATTGTATTACAAGAATTTATTCAATAATAATGACTATATTTAAGTCATTTTTAAACAATTTATTCAAAAAATGGTCTGTGTATTGATGAGACTTCTTATTGGCGTTTTATTTAAGAAGTTATCATACAAGGACCTTTTTAACAATATACTAAAATCAAATAATAATAACAACAACTTAACACCAAAAATGGTTTTACATCCATTAACTCAGGAAGAATTAGATGATTTTCTAATTAAAAGTTGGAAAATACGAGTTCTTGTGGATATTACAAATTCCAGAGACCACGAAGATTCTAACTGATGCAAGAATGCGTCATATATAATAAAATTATGTATGGTTTTGGGAAGGAAAATTTCCAGATCATTTGAAAGATTTCAACATGAAAATGGTGTTGACATAATTACAAGAAGACAATACAATGACCGCAAAGATGACAGCAAAGTTGACAATATTGCATAATTGTCAAGAAGGGAAATGACAGATACATTCAATAAAATAGAACAAGCTGTACAAAATAGTGGCCTTAAAATCAATCAGTCTAAAACAAACTATATGCATTCAAGTAAAAACGCAGAAATAAAACAACTACAAAATCTAACAATAGGAGAATACAACATTGAGGGGGTAAAAAACTTATTTATTATTATAGTTGGTTTATTAACCATCTTTGAAAGAAAAATTTTGCGACGAATATACAAAGACACTAAAGAAAATGGTATTTGACGAAGAAGATACAATTTTGAATTGCACTAGCTATACCAGAATCCGAATATCGTTAACATTCATCAAAATACGACGCCTGTGTTGGATGGGAGATTTGAAAAGAATGGAAGAAGGCAAAATACTAAACAAAATTAGCAAACCAGTGCCAGTAGGAAAAAGAACAAGAGGGAGGTCAAAGCTGAGATACAAATAACGAACAAAAAATGATATATAATCAACTTATTTAAACATAAAACATTAGAGAAAAAAGCACGAAACAGATCAGAATGAGAAGAATCCCAAAACAAAAAGGGTTGTCGAGCCAGTGATGATGATGAATTAACCTGTTTCAGTATATATCAAAAAGATTCACAGAAAATTAAAGAAAGATAATAAAGGTAATAAAACTGTAAAAAGAGTGAAGACATTACAATATTTTATAGGCAAACCAAGAAAGTAAGGCAGTGAATATCTGCTCGATCTGTGGAAAAATAAAAGAAAACAGAATGGGAAAAATCTGCTAAACTAGACATTTAATTACAAACCGAAAGGAAACATTTTTGGACGCTTATGAAAAAAATAGAGCTAAAGTGTAGACCGGAATAGACAATTGTAGTAATAGACTATTAGAAAGAAGAAGAAGAAGCGTGACTTAGCACGATGTTAGAACAAAAAATGTAGATTTTACTTTGTGTACATTTATTAAATATTTCATAATAAATGAGTATTATTATTATTACAACAATAGCATATTCTAAAATAATAATAAAAGAGACTTGTACAAAATGATAGATCGCTAGATCCGGACCAGTGGAATAAAAAACGGTAGGTATATTTTTAAAAATGGATATAAAAGCCAAATAAGAAAAGTTAAGATTAATCAAAACAAAATCTTTTAACGAAAATGGTTTAAAATTATAAATATCGCATAAAAAATTCATATATGGAACAAAAATATGTTTAAAATTTTCCCTGCGAAAAACATTACAGAATTTGAAGACATCATTATCATATAAAAAATTACATTAAGACCTATCAATTTATAAAAAATTATAGAAAAATTTATACGATTTTTTTTAATTTGTTTTAAAAATCGAGATGTCACAATAAAGGAAATAATAGTAGTGTAACAAAAAAAAGGCTATATCAAACTATAAAAAATTACAGAGTGCATCTTTTTTGCATAAGCTACAAAAATGATTACAGTAAATTAAAAATATTCTTTTAAAATGAACTATTTGTATCGTACCGTATATGTGTGATGTTCTCTTACCGTTTCGTGTGCGCGATTCCGACATTACTCAGTCACGAAACCAGAGCAGATGCCGGGTCCATCCCACACAAGCCAAACTTAGTCCCCGCCTGTATCATCATCCTCTAAGCTAAGACCACATCCTAAACAACACATCTTTACTCACAGACGGCTCTCCAACTTCTACGCGAACAGTATCATTCAAATTTTCGAGTTTTGTATATAAAATCGGGCCCGTTTGTATATAAACTTACTGTATATATACAATATTTATGTATACAGTCGTTACGAGTATCAAATGTTTGTAATATAAAGACGAAAATTTAAATTGTTTAGTTTTGTAAGTGTAAATGTTTAATTTATAATGAAGGAGTTAACGGAGAGTGCGGCAAGTCCAGTTGTGCATCAAAACATCAATATACAACAGCATCTACATCAGTTACACTTGCACCAGAACCACACGAGCGTTATTTTGGCCAACGAACAACCCCAGACGTCTCAGCCTGAAACCACCCAACATGAAGCTGACACTAAACCAACTAGTACAGAAAAAAAATCGGGAATACGACGGCAGGAAAAACCACCGTACTCCTATATAGCGCTGATAGTTATGGCTATTCAACATTCACCTACGAAACGACTAACTTTAAGTGAAATATACACTTTCTTACAACAAAGGTTCCCGTTCTTCAGGGGTTCGTATCAAGGATGGAAGAACTCAGTGAGACACAATCTTTCGCTCAACGAGTGCTTTATAAAACTACCCAAAGGCTTGGGAAGACCAGGAAAAGGACATTATTGGACGATCGATCCTGCTAGTGAGTTTATGTTCGAAGAAGGCTCTTTCCGGCGGCGACCGCGAGGATTTCGGAGAAAATGCCAAGCTATGAAGCCGCAGTATCATCCAGGTTCGTTCTTTACTAATAATATGGCTAATATCGTCAACCAAGCTGCTTCCTACGATCATCAATCACTTATAACTCAAGATTACAACACCTGTTCATACAACGGTACTCCTCAAGTTCCTAGTGTCTCAGCATCGCACTACGGGAGCTACGAATACCCTTCTATGTACCAGCAGCAATGTGATAGAGAATGGAGCGGTGCTACTGGACTGTTACCTTCATATTCAGATAGTACGATTTCTAGTACGTATATGAAAGCTCCTTTGAGCCCAATCAACGACGGACAAGAAGGTTCATCGCCTGTGTTGAATGAAAATTACTACCCCTATGGAGGAATCAGCTCGTCGTCTTCAGAAAACAGTAAGCTCTTTTAATTGTTACGTTTTTACTACTCAGTTTTTTTACCTATTATATATTTCAATATATTATCATTTATATTTACTTATATACTTGAATTTTTTTATTATTTTCATTTAATATATAGTAATGACAAGTTGCGTATTACAAACAGTTTATTATTACTATACAGTTGTTAAGAATATGTCATGAATTATAAAGTAACTTGACTTCTCTTGTTCTTGTTCTATCTCTATCAAAATCTGTTATCAATAAATTATTTGAATTATCGCAAATATATCGTGTGAATTTGGTTACACTGAAATAAGTGCAGATTAACTTCTTTATTTTTTTGTGCTCAGTTCTTTCCACATTTAATTAATATATTATATTGTACAGAATACACCGTGAATTATAAAATAACCGTTAAAATCTCGCCTTTAATTAAAAGCTATGTATAAGTTATGTTGAAATATATGTGATAGATATGAAATAAAAGCTATGAGTAAGTTATGTTGAAATAAACTCTAGCTTATCTTTTTTTTTTTTGCTTTCAAAGTTCATGAATACTTGTCATATTATAGATATCTTAAGGTTTCGCATTCAAAAAGTTATTTTATAAATTCTTTTTTATTTCTTTTTAATGTAATTGCTGTCTTCTCCTCGTTAAAATAGATCTTATTATATTAGTTGTTTGAAATGTTCCAATATCGTATTTGTTCTCAATTCGTTTAGTTCAGTCGTTAGAGATTTGATCGTAAAAACAAGATTAACAAGCTGTATTTTGCTAAGAATCTAATTTTTTTCACCCCACACAAGATCTCTACACCCACCGGTAGAAAAATGTTTCACAAAAGAAATGTAGCTGAGATAATTTTGTACAAATATATTTATTAGCATTTTTGTGTAGAATAAACCGTTCTCTCCGAAACAATGCTTAAAGCGACCGGCGATGTTGAATGTCAGTCAAATGAATAATTTTTTAAATAGAATTTCTATCAACTCGACGGTAAAAATTCGATATCTTTTGATCAGAGTGTCTTATCGACAAAATTCAAAATGCGTTTTAAAGGTGAAGAGTGCAGTTTTAGTTTGCGTTTTGCCGCAAATGATGTCAGTTTCTATAAAGCGGTTAAATAAATAAACATCGCACGATTTTTGCCATTTTTTTACAATTCTCTTGAGACCAATAAAAACTTCCATTGACCGATAACTGTGGAATTAATATTATTAACACATTGCTTGCGGATGTCCGATCATGAGACTTAAATTTTGAACTGAAAATTATTTATTAATAAAAATGTGTATAATCAATGGCATACAGGCACCGTGTGGCTCACATGTATGCCATCCGCGCGGAACGTGTTGAAGCCTAATCTTCAAAACCTATAACATAAAATTTCAATATTAACTTTAGACAACAAATATGAGGCATTTAAATTGAAATATGATTTAAAAACGATCAATTTAGGTAAACTTTCACAGTTCAAACAATTTCACATCACGGGAAATGTTTCCACGAAGACGGCATTGGGTAGAATTTGTAGCTGAAGAATTCAGACTAAGCAGTTTTAAATGTTTTACATCGAATATAAAATATAACAATGAAAATTCCACAGCTATTGGTCAATGAAAATGATAAATTTTATTGATGCAAAAATCGCGCAATGTTTATTTATTAACAGCTTTATAAAATTGACTTAACTTTTAGCAAAACTCAAAAACTGCATTCGAAAGCTGCACTCTTCTCCTTTAAAACGCATTTTAATTTTTGTCGATAGGACACTCTAATCAAAAGGTATCGAATTTTTACCGTCAAATTGATACAAATTTTATTTAAAAAATTGATTTCGGGCGCGTAACTGACATTCAAAATCGCCAGTAGGAGTGACAAATTGTATTGCGTCTTTTTGTTGGTTCTAAAATTGACATTATCAGCACAATTCAGCGTGTTATAGGATTTTTAAGAGTCAATGGCATTTTTGTCTCATAACGACAGGACTATCAAGTTTCGTAGTTTTCTGTTCTTTTATCCGGGATCATTTTTTAATACAAAATGCATTAGAATTGTTCTAATTTTTTTATTCCGTTTTATTCTTATTTATTAATAAAGATGAATAATTATTATTGACCAAAATAGATTTTAGGAGAGATGTTTCTTCTTAGTGCTTTGTGTGTCTGAAACATCAGGTTTAACAATAGACGTATTATCATTAGCATACATTGGAAGATAGCGATCTTGTACAGAGTTTTCCAAGCTATTTACATATAATCGAAACAAAGGTGGTCCTAATATTGATCCCTGAGGAGCATGCATCTTAAGTGGTAGCAATTGTGACAAAACTGCCATTACTGAAATATCGTTCTTATTTAACAAACTAATTAGTACAAGGAAAAAAAAAGACCCTGTTCGGGACTGTGACAAATCTAGATGTCTGAAATTTTTTTTAGTTATTATAGGCCTATATAAAGAAAACGTTTAAGTTTTCTTAATATTCTAAACGTTCAAAAGTTTATTGACGTTTCAATTTCTAATTCGGAAATCGTTAATATAATAAAATACAAACATTAATAGTAATAATTCCATTTAAATAGTAATTAGTTAAATTAATTACTATTTAACTGGGAATAAGCCACAATTGTGGCTTATTCCCAGTTAAATAGTAATTAATTTAAAATGCCACAAGAAAATAGCTTCAGAACAATAGTAATTAGTTAAGTTTTCTGTAGAGATTTTAGTGTCTTTTTTTAATTATTAATAATTTAAATGAAAAAGTGCGATTTTTTCTATTTTTTGCTTACTTAAAAATACTGTCAGTTTCTAGTTCTAGTGGATGGATTTCCTGATAGTTTCTGAATATAGTGGATGGATTTAGATTTTTTTTATTCATATTTACAGCTGGTTCCTAAAAAAACTGATACGACTCCTAAAGCGTATTTTGTAGAAAATTGGGCAGTGTAATTTAAAGGAAAAATTCTTATTATGTACATACTGTCACTGTCACTGCCAAATCTTAAAATTTGTCAGAAAACTTATTCTTCTTGTTCTTGTAGTTCCTTCTCCTATCGCAGGTTGGCTATCATCACAGCTATCCGTACCTTATTGGCAGCTGGTCTGAAAAGATCTACTGAGCTACAGCTATACCACTCTCTTAGGTTTCTTAGCCAGGAAATTCTTCGTCTTCCTATGTATCTTTTACCTTGCATTATGAGCCTTAATCTCATATTTCGCACCTCTGGTAATGTGGCCTAAATATTCCAGCTTTCTGTTCAACTTATTCTGTTCAATCTCACAAAATGGCTCTACATGCTAGCAAAGAACTAAAAGCAAGAATTTTAACGAAATTAGAAGATATTTGGTTACTATCTGTCGATAGTAGTAGCGAGCCATTTTAACGTAAGCAGAACAACAGTTTTTAATGTTAATAAAAGATGGAGAAAACAAGAAACTTTCGAAAGAAAGCAATGTTCTGGAAGACCAAAAATATCTATCGCTCATGAAGATCGTACACTTTTTGGAGAGATTAGAAGAGAATCCTTTTGAAGATGCGAAAACTACAAGAATTATTTCACAGTTTCCGGAAAGAAAAACAACAACTTAGCGCAGAATTAAAGCATCACGTCTTAGGTACCGAACTGCAGCAAAAAACAAGCTCTTACACCACAACAGAAGCAATCAAGACATATTTGCTTTAAATCATCAGCTACAAAATCAAGATTTTTGGGACAGGGTAATATTATGAGAAAATTTTTCAATCTTCTAAAAAGGGCAAAATTGGAAAATATAGACCAGATAATAATACATTTAATCCTCTATATGTTGATAGATATCGAGCAACTGGTTATTTTAGCGCCAATTTATGGGGATGGATTTCATCTAGAGGAATGGGAATGGTATGGCGTATTGATGGCAGGTTTGATGGGCAGACTTATCTGAATATTCTAGAAAACATCATTTTTCCAGTTTAGAACAGTTGTATCCAGAAAACAATTTTATCCTCCAACAAGATAATTGTCCTGTTCACATTGCAAATATATTAAATCCGTGGCTCCAGAATATCAACATCGAAACCTTACCATAGCCCAGCTAAAGTCCAGATTAAAACCCAGTCGAGAATGTGTGGGGAGTTATTATAAAACGGTTGTATCGGCGTAATTTTATACCTCAAAATGCTGAAGAGCTGTGTCATGGTATACAATAGGTTTGGGAAGAGCTCTCTGTAGAAGACAATTTCATAGTTCCTTTCACGCAGATGGACTGAAGATTACTGGATGGAGATATAACAAAATATTAATTTTATTTTTACATACCTAAATTTAGTATAGTTTTGGTATTCCAGACCCTCGCTTTCTTTCGAGCGTTTCTTGTTCCCTCCATTTGTTATTAATAGAAAAACTGTGGTTCTGCTTATGTTAAAATGTTTTGCTGCCTCTGATAGTCCCTTTCAGTGAATTAAAGGATAAAGTTATTGTTTAATTTGGTTACAATTCTTGCTTTAATATACTGTTGAGTTAAGTCGTTTGTTTAATAATAAAAATAATAACTACAACCCTATTTTATGTCAAAACTATCATTTATATATTCTTTATAAAATGCATGAATTCAAAATAGTATCAAAATTTAGACCTTAATAATTATAACAATTTATGAATTATGTAATCAATTGTTTGTTTATGTAATAAATATAATATAATGTCAGACCAATCAACTACACTGCTCAAAATGATCAAATCTTACTAAGAGTCGTAAAAAGTTTTTTTTATCAGTTTTTTAGGAACCAGCTGTACTTTAGCTTACACTATAATTATGCAATTTTTTAATATTATTAACAAACGAATTATGTAATTTGTTTAAACATTTGTAAAAAAAATTGATTTTTCTCGAACAATTCTAATTTTTTAGTCTATTCTAATCTTCTAGTTTATAACAACATTTTAAGTCTATCTTTAAAATGGAACTAATTAGTTTTTTTAATTAATATAAACAAATTAGCTGGAAAATTAAAAAAAGGTGTTCGTTCTTTTTATCTAATCGTCCCAGAATAACTTTATCGTACCAGAATAACTCTATTCAAATTTGTGTAAAAATTGTTAGCTTCTCGAGTATGAATTCATTATTTTTTCCATAACTTATCCGGTTTTCCACCGTTTATAACAGAGATTATTGCAGAGTAAAAAAACCGCTTTTAGGTTATATAACCGGTAGGTTTTTCCGACCCGTACTTTACATGACCGTATTAAATAAGCTGTTTTTGCTGAATTTCTTCTACGATACTGTGCTCTGTCCATGATTGTCTTATTATTTCACTCGTTACCTGCATCACTCTGGATATACAGCCGGTTTCTAAAAAACTAATACGATTAGTATTTGATTGTTGTGACATTATGTTAAATTTATTATGACAGACAAATAATGAAATAAACAAACAACAAACAATTGATTACATATGTAAATTCATAAATTGTAATAATTACTAAGGTCTAAATTTTGATATAATTTGGAATTACTGCATTTTATAAAGAGTATATAAATGATAGTTTTTACATAAAATAGGGCTGTTGTTATTGTTTTTATTATTATTAAGGAATAAAACAAACGATTTAACTCAACAATATATGCATGCAAGAATTCTAACCAAATTAAAAGATAACTGGGCACTATCAGAGGCAGCAAAACATTTTAACATAAGCGGAACCACAGTTTTTCTATTAATAAAAAACGGAGAGAACAAGAAACTCTCAAAAGAAAGCAAAGGGTCTGGAAACCCAAAACTCTACTAAATTTAGGTATGTAAAAATAAAATTAATATTTTGTAATATCTCCATCAGCATTGATAACAGCTTGTCTTCGGTCCATCTGCGTGAAAGGAACTATGAAATTATATTCTTCAGAGAGCTCTTCCCAAACCTGTTGCCGTGCCAGAGCTCTTCGGCATTTTGAGTAATAAAATTACGCCGATACAACAGTTTTATAATAAAGTTTAAATCTGGACTGTAGCTGGGCCATGGTAAGGTTTTGATGTTATTCTGGAGCCACTGGTTTATTATATTTGCAGTGTGAACAGGACAATAATTGTTGGTGAACAGTACAATCTTATTGAAGAATAAAATTATTTACTGGAAACAACTGTTCTACACTGGGAAACATGATGTTTTCTAGAATATTCAGATAAGTCTGCCCAACAAACCTGCCATCAATACGCCATACCATTCCCATTCCCCTAGATGAAATCCATCCCCATAAATTGGCGCTAAAATGACCAGTTGCTCGATATCTATCAACATATTAAATCTATTATTATCTGGTCTATATTCCCCAATTTTGCCCTTTTTAGAAGATTGAAAAATTTTCTCATCTGTAAATATTACCCTGTCCCAAAAATCTTGATTTTGTAGCAGATCGTTTAAAGCAAATGTTATAAGTCTTGATTGCTCCTGTTGTGGTGTAAGAACTTTTTTTTTGCTGCAGTTCGGTACCTAATACGCGATCCTTTAATTCTGCGCCAAGTTGTTGTCTTTCCTCCCGGAAACTGTGACAATTCTTGAAGTTTTCACATCTTCAAAAGGATTCTCTTCTAATCTCTCCTAAAGCGTACGATCTTCATGAGCGGTAGATATTTGTGGTCTTTCAGAACCTTGCTTTCTTTCGAGAGTTTCTTGTTCTCTCCATCTTTTATTAATATTAAAAATTGTTGTTCTGCTTACGTTTAAATGGTTCGCTACGGCAGATAGTGACCAATCATCTTGTAATTTCGTTACAATTCTTGCTTTTAGTTCTTTGCTAGCATGTGGAGCCATTTTTTGAGATTGAACAGAATAAGTTATCTGACAAATTTTAAGATTTGGCAGTGACAGTGACATTATGTATATAATAAGTATTTATCCTTTAGAATACACTGCTCAATTCTCTACAAAAAACGCATTTAGAGTCGTATTAGTTTTTTAGGTTCCAGCTGTACCTGCTGCAAATTGCAACGTCAATATACTTACTTTACCCTTCTATTCTGGCTTATTCCCATTAAAATAGTAATTACTTTAAAATGCCGTAGTTATTTGGCATAGTGACTTTTAAATGCATTGATCTTGATGGTTTGTAGATTTGTTGTAATTATGTCCTCCCTCCTTAGATTTCGTATGAATTTCCAAACTTCCGAAGATTTGTTTCCACCTAGACATGATTCCACTTTCTCGCATTTTCGATGCCATGTTTGGACAAGAAAAGGTACAATGATAAACATAAACTTATGGAGTGAAAAGCTTCTAGTGTAAAATGGTATATATTTAAAATGTTATGAAATTTTCCATTTTCCAAGGACAATTTCATTTTTATTAAATTTTAAATATATTCCATTTTATCGCCAGAAGTTGTTCACTTCACTTTAAGTTTATTTAAACTATGGTATATAGCCAATCACTGGGATAAAAATTATAAGACAATAGCCATACCTTCTCTGTTATATTGATATCAAACCTTTAGAAACCAAGCTAACGAAATGAGATTTCTTAGAGGAGTCAAACCCTCGGCAGTATTTAATAGACAAAGAAATAAAAACGTAAGATAAGGTCTGAATATCTACTCAATCAGTCATAAATAAGTAAATAAAAAAATGTAGAACAAAATGGAAACTACATATAAACAAGTACTACATACTAGCAAACTTCGATAATGAAAACACTAGCAAAAATCAAATCGAAACGTCCAGCATGAAGTAATTTTAAACAAAAATGTGATTTATTTCCATTATATATACAGTATTTAAAGATTCATATTTAAATATTTTTTAGGACTTTATTAAACATACTCGTAAAACCCTACATGTAGTCTGTGTGGCATTCAAACACATGCTATTGTAAATCTAAAATAGCTGTCATCTCAGTCATTAGACACCGTCTCGTGCCAGTAATAGTAAAGGCTCAAATTACAGAAAAAAGAAAGTTACTGTCAGTTTAAATTGAAAGAAAACGAAAACAAAAAGCTTTTCGCTATTAAGTTTATCAAAATTGTTATATTTGCTAAACGTTTTTGGGCAAGTTCTGCCTGCCAAAAGATTAGTTTGGACTATAGATTTGGACTGTTATTCATGCATTAACTATTTAATAAAATAAATTCAAAATAGCAAATTGTGTTTTTCGAAAATTAAACAAGACTTGGTCAAATAGTAAAATCGCAAAATAAAGTAAGAGTATAAGTATTTTTTAAACAAATTAGTGAGCAGTACAAAATCAGAAGACTGTTGATAGAACCAGATGAAAACATAGGAGAGAATATGTTGATATCAAGAAGTTATAGGTACTTGATGTATCTGTGAAAAAATCATCGATTTAAAAATCTTATACACGTTTTTAAAGATTCTAAAGAGTATATGAGAGGTAACTGATGACAAGTCCTTGAAAAGGTACAGCTCATTTTGCTTTGTTATTTTTAAACAGTCGTTAAAAGTGAACAAATTATTTTTTACCTATAAAAAATTTAAGAAAAAACTAAAAAAAAAAAAAAATAAAGTTGCAATTAGTTATTAGATATATGCATTCCAAGTGGTCCGTTTATTTGCTTTTAAATCTTTAATAGCCGGCAAAGTGGATGATTTAACTAAGCACTATTTTCTACTGATTTCTATGATTCATGATATATGATATTCTTACCGAAAAACAAATAAACTGTCGTTACTATAATTAAAATAAGATAAAATAAAATTATCTTTTGTAAATACTATTTATTTAATTAAAATCATTTTCCCTACTTTTCATCTCTTGTTTCGAATGGGCACTTTTGGTAAATTACGTTAAAAAACATTAATTTAATTCATGTCTGTGAAAACGAAAATACAAATTATTTACAACCCTGAATCGTGTTTGTCTTCGTTCATCGTGGCATCGCTGCGCTTCTATCGTCCATAAGAAATACATGGCCCTATCTCCGCAATGTTATTTTCTTAACGTGAAACGCTCTATAGCTACATATAAAAATTAACAATAAATCGATGAAAAAAAAATACTTTTAACATATACAATACATAGAAAATAGATTCAATACATAGAAAATTCAATAAAGGAGAAAAAATGTACACTCTTTACTGTCTGGGTTTGTGGGTTTATCTCGAGATAAAGATAACTCTAAATTTTTTATTGCAATTAAAATAATACTATTGAAAATTTAAAGAATTACGAAAAAAATCAAAATCCTAATTGCGCAAACAAACGAACCGCACTTTGTTTTTAAAATTGAGTTCCGCACTGTTTTTAATGAAATAAATGTTCTTACTAAATGTTAAAAATGTTCGTAATTGTTAAATGTTCGGATTGACTGAAAATTGCAAACTAAACTACCAACAATTAACTGTAGTAATAGATATAGATAGGTTAAATCAAATATAGCTTAGATTAAAGTAATTTCTAAAATAGAATTACTGACAACTCTTCAAGAAATTTACGGAGGACTTAACTCTGAGTACTCACACCGAAGTGTTTTCGTTCCCTCAAAAATTTAACAAACTGTCCCAAAAGAAATCTCACTTTCTCTCATTTCTGCGAAAGACACAGAAACTTTCTACTCGGAAATTTATTGATAAAAAGAAAACGTTATACTTTGAATTACTATATTACTTGAAAAAGTATTCTAAAACATTTATGGGGATCAACTCTATTGAAGATATTGAATATTGAATTTTTCTACTTAAGCAGATAAATTTTAACTACAGTAATTTGGAACGCCGTCAATAAGGCAATTAAATAGGGTACAAGACGCTATTGCCAAAACATAGATACGGTCAGTGGCATATCGGTTGTATCTTCAAAGAAATACAAAAAGAAAAAACTAAACTAATTAACAAAATTGCTGTTTTTACTATTCTTTTTACAATTTCGTAACATTTTCAATCAATTTTCTATTCAGTAGCCGTTTTTGTAGGTGTTTATTTTTGTAACATTTTTTCGTGCTTTTTGTATTCGACAGTAAATTCCTTTTTACATTTTCTGTACAAAAAAAAATTATGAAACATTTCAAAAATCAAAATAAAAAATTATTGTCCGTTTTTACATTTTGTATACCTATCGGCAGGTACACAAATAGACTCTCTTGCTGCGACTGTACCTATAAAATATGAAAATATTTTACTAATAACTCTTTTTATCGCACTTTAATACAATGGTTGACTGACAATGGACTACCTAAGCTCTGATGTCACAATTTTAAAAACATTTCCAACCATTTCTAATTTGTGTGTATTTGTCCCATAAGAAGTTGGAAATATTGGTTTTGTAATTGTTTGAAGAATAAATAAGAACTTTTGCTTTTGAACATTCATTCTGTGTGATTGGTATCAGAGGATTGGTAAGAATATCAGAGGATTAAAATACTTTCTATGAATGTTCATATTTTAAGGTCAATATTTATTGTAAATGAAGCCTACACGGCAAAAACGATGAAGGTCACTTTTATTCATTTTGTATAAAAGTAAATTTTAAAGTCCAAGACTAATTTTAAAATGTTCTAATATAAATTTTAAGTCAAAATGTATTTCAATGGGTATATAATTTATCGATGAAAACGATAAAAATGTTCTTAGACTGTTACGTTTATTCAATTTTTTTTATTTTTGATGATTTGATCAAAAATACACAAAAAAAGTGACAAAAACGGTGTATGTCATTAAAGCAATAACCAAAAGAATGCAAGTCGAAAATAAAATTATGTATATTAATTAAGACTACCACTACTAAACATAGAAATAATTGTCTTTTTTATATTATTTTTTCTTACCAAATATTTTTGCAGCCTTTTTCTTCTTTACAAGACTAACTCTTGTCCCTTGTTCCGTTGTGTTGTGAGCGAGGCTATCGAAAAAATGTTTGGCAACATTATCACATAACTGCTTAAGGTGTTGTAAGTCCTTCCACTTTTCCAAACTAATTGGCAACAAATCTGAAAGACGAAGTAATGAAGAAAAGTGGGTATAAATAAGAATTTATTACCTGTATAACTTCTGTTGGGTAAAAAAAAATCTTGGGTTCCTGCCATATCATCAGTTGGGAAAATAGTGTTCGTACGAATCATATAAGTTTCGAAATGCCCTTTTTGCCCAGATTTAAAGATTTAATTAATAAAACTGTGCTCGATATCTGCCTTTATTTTATCAAAGTTCATTTATTCGAGCATTTAACCTTATATCAATTTAACTCCAACTACTGCTAAACAAAACAGTTTCTGTGAAAAATATGAACTAAAAATGAATATAAAAAAAACCAAATACGTGATAGTAACAAAGAAAACAAATATACCAACAAACATACATTTGGGAAATGTACCGATAGAAAGGTCCTAAAATTGACATTCTCTTCTCTTGACTTTAGAGGTTCAGTGGAATTTTAGTCTCTGACGACTTTAGTATTACCCCATACAGTAATTAATTTTCTTTTACTTTTGCAAGGTTATAGATTAGAAGTATGTACTGAACCTCGTCAGTCATCTCAGGTAGAATGCATGGTCCTACGATGTGTACATTAACACTGTATAGTAGGATTATGTTTATTTTTATGTCTTTTATCTATTTTTTACTTGTCTATTGTCATTGTCACGTAAAAATACAAGGCGATTATCATCGTTTAATGCCAATTTCTTTTGTTTCAGTGATGAGGCCACCAAGCAACTCAGTGCAATCAGTGCAATGTGATAGAAAACCGTACATAAGTTCGCCGCCGCCTTCGATTCCAGCGTCGCTTCCCTCCCCTCCTGCAGCTAACACACCTCATTCGTTTTACGAGACCACAGTTAAATACAGCATGTGAATCAAGTGAGGAACGATAACAAAGAAAGATAATAAGTGAGATATTAAGATTAGGAATTATCTCACCAAGAAACAAAGCTACCAGAAGAGTTTTGTGTGAAGACATTAATTGACATGGTTTTTAACATTATTTATCTTGTGTACATAGTTTTTCGGTATCAAAACAGTAGTCTGTAAGCTGCTCGTTTGTGGCAATAGCTAATTACTAAGTTACAGGTTTTTTGCTTCGACAAATTTGTTGCCTGTTCTAGTATCAAACTCCTCACCATAGTTTCAAAGGGCGTCCTACATGTCTTCTTTCTTTCGTATTCTTTTACATTCCTTTTTTTAGATTTCTTCCTTCTTCTTAGTTTGTTTTTCTTGCTTAAGGTCTCAAGTTTACCTTTCGACATACGTTCGCAAAATCTTTGATACATCTTTTATATCATTTTATATCTTGCAATAATCACACGGTACTAAATTGAGACTAGCAGGAGGATGCTACGGTTATTAATTTTATTTCACCTATTACCATGAAAATTTGTCCATTAATAGTGAAGTGAATGACATGTTTGTTCTTTTTTTTTGTTTATTCCTTTAATGATTAGTTAATAGTTTTTTTTTCTTCATAATATGGCTGAAATATCGTATTTTTTTACCCTTGAAGATGGAGGAACGAAGAAACTACAGTTCGTTGACATTTATGTTAATTTAAGTTGCTATTTTCTAGATAATGCCAGTACCACTGTTATCTAACACGAGAATAATTTGGAGTATGATTTTTATTAACAGTCAACCATTTTGCCCTTTTAAACATTTACTGTTGGGCCAAATTCGCTATAGTAAATAGATTACAGGATATCATTTAAATCAAGAAGTTTTTAACGGTTAAAATTGGACTGATAATTTTGTTGTTATTGTGTTGCGGCCTTTCATACTGCGATACTGAAAGATATTTTATGTATACCCTACCTACAGCTTTGTTTTAGTTCAAAAGATCTAGACTTCTCAGTTTCGTTAGAGTTATCAGGTATATTCAGGACCTACTGACCTGCATTTGTAGAGTAATTTTGTATGTTTCCTTAGTTGTGAAATCGTTACGTTGTTGTAGACTTTTTCCATATTTATAAATGTGGCAATTTTTGTACCTTTCCTTTTTTCCGCGCCAGTATATTTTCGAATATAATACAATAAAATACACGGCATGATATGAAAGGTTTTCTGCGATAAAAACAGCTGTCAAAGTTTACATTCAAATTAACAGACAATTCTATAAACAATTCTTATTTTTGATTATTGTTTAGGACGTTATATAGTTTTATAAGGAAATGGAAGGACTTTTATAGAATATTTTATACAAATAGAAATTAGACGAAGATTTGACATGATTTGAAAGTGAAATAAGTGCTGCTATTACAGACATATTTGACATATTTACATGTTTACACTCTATTGTCAAGCTATTCGAGATATTTATTGAAAACCAAACTCCTTTTTATCCAATTTTTGTCAATTTGCTAAAGAAAACAAATTATCTTGCAGGATTCTCTGTAGAATCTAGTAAGATTCATAAAAAATCATATTTGAATACCTGTTTAAAATCACTAGGAAAAAGTTCTATTTGCAGCTCTTTTAATCTTCCACGGCTGGCGCTTATAATCTGGACACTGCGGCTGGGGCGCGAAATATTTGTCCGCATATATCTGTGTTAAACCTACTGGTTTAAATTTATTTCGAATTCGAATTAATCCGAAATTATTTAAGTAGATGTTACTATTTGAAAATGATAAACTACCGATAGAGCATTTATTCTGAGTAAAATCTCATAAAATTTCAAAATATGGAATATCGCAAATACATTCGGAAAAAAATTTATTGAAAATGGAAACAATTGATTGAAATATAAAAGTTTGAATGTTTACTTAGAAAATACATATACATGTTTTAAATCTATTCAAAAAAATTATCCTTAAAACAATCTGGGCAAGCATAAAGCATTGTGTTCACCACACATAAATTTTCCACATTTTTTGCATTTGTGACTGGTGGGCCTGTTTTTTATTGTGTTACTACCTTCTGGAATATGTCGAGAGTAATTTACAGGATCTATCTTAGTGATTTCCTTTATTTTCGCTGACATGATACGTGGTATATTTGCTTGACAAGCACGAACGTTCAGGTGTGGTTCCATCATAGCGAATGCTAAATTGTGCAAAAAATGTCTTTGTGGTAAACGAATCTCGTTATTATTAGAATAGAAAAGGACCATGTAGTTTATATCAGCTACATTGAGCATGAAATAAAAAATTACCATTGGCCATCGTCGAGTATTCCTAGCGCAGTCGTAGGCAGCACTTAACTTGTGGACTGTGCCAACTCCCCCTTTGAAGAATTGTAGTCAAGGATCATTTAGGATTTCATGAAATCCTCATCAATTGTATTGACATGATGTAAACTCGACAGGAGGAGTATATTTATTTTTCTTTTTGGTATATAGGACACCAAAGTAATATCATCATGAAAAGCAAATAAGCTCGATCGAATAGGTATGCTTATGGGTTTAGAAAATTCATGGGACAATCCCTTATTATTTTTGGGACACGTTTTTAGTATTGTAAGTTTGTAATCACGAAGCAAGGTGGTGGTTTTTGCCCCAAATATGGCTCCAAATTGCAGGTATAAAAGATTTTGGAATCTGCTATCGCAAAAATTTTTAATCCATATTTATTTGGTTTATTAGGTATATACTGTTTAAAACTGCATCGACCTCTAAATGCCTCCAATTCTTCATCTACTGTGACATATTTAAACGGCGTGTAACCGTTTTTTGAATTAAAAGTAAACATTTAAAAAATCTCTTGTATGGGACAAAATTTATCTAATAATCTTCATTATCCACGTGACTCTAATCATCATCATCATCGGTACCTGGACATTTTTAGTCGAAACATCTTAACTCCTGTACCGTCTTTATTCCAAAATTCGTCTGTGCTTAACCTGAAACTTTTTTATACACCTGCCAAACAGAGTAATCAAATAAAAGGACGAATTTCTAAAGCGTCTGTTTTCTTTGCGTTCCTCGCAAGTGTCTGATATGTTTGTTTGTAGATTCAACAAAAATGGTTATCATGGTGTCCTTAAAGTTCATCTTTTAAATGCTTGGTAACTTCTGTAGTACCTGGAAAATGCGTAAGTTTTCTGAACATTTCTTCGAGAAATTTGTTTCATTCAGTTAGTAGTTATGTTTTTACCAAGAAAGAAAAGCTTTTCTATTCAGCAGAAACCCTCATTTTAGCACCTTCCCTATTAGGAATTTCTGTATTACTATTATCACTTTTCATCCATTTGTTCTGTTATTTTCTTCTTCCTCATCGTCGTACTCAATATTTTGATTCTCGTCGTCGTCTCGAAGGCATTTGTCCATTAGACATTGCAAACGTTCTTATTCTGCCTCATACGCATACATTTTAAAATCCAAAAGATTTGACAAACATTCAAAATTTCAAGTCAACACGGCTGGCACGCGGAGAATTTGTCCGCAATCACTAATAGCTTAAGGTCAAAGAACAGGATGCGACTGGAACCATGGAAGGTTAGGGAAAATATTTGATCCACTACCTCTGTATCATTTCTGAAGCCACGTGGATACCCTCCCATTATCATATTTATCTTCTTATTCAGTCATTTTGTATTATAATTGCCAGATTTTTGTGTTACTTTTTTGCCTCAATAAAATTTATTTCAAATTTTAATTTCTGCGTTAATATTTCACCTCTATATTTGAATAATTCTGCAGCAATACCATCACTTCCTGTGCTTTAAATAGGTTCAACTTCGTAATTATGTGGAACCTACTATTGTGTATTTCTGGAACCTACTATTTTTTTTGAAATATGAGTTTTTATCATGATTTTTCTTTAATTTGACCCTGTTAAATGACTCATTAAGGTTCACAAAATATAAATATGCCAGGTTGTTGTTTTCTAGTGATTTCCCTTGCACTTGCCTCATTATAAATATAGCGTTGCTGCATGATCTTCTCGACTTAAAATGTTGTTCTTCTGCTAATGTTATAATTTCATTCAGGTTATTTATTATCACTTTGTTCCGTATTATCCAAAGGCTTTCTTCTTTTCTTCACATTTTGTCTTCACTTCCTCTCTAAAGCATGGTTTTAAACCGTTTTCTTTTTGATATGTTAGTGTTCGTTACTTTCCTCTCTCCAAATACTTATGTTGATGGGTTAATTATGTTATTTTTGTGTTTCTCTCAGCTTTCCTCGGTGCTATCGTTTCCTAACATGTATTTCATTTCCACCTCTTCTTTAACATTCTTTTTCTGTATAAGTATTCCGTGGATTCCATATTTACTCCTTCGATTCTAATTTTTGATTGCGTTGGTGCCTTCTTGGGTGTGTTATATTTCACGATGATTCTTATTTTAAAAAATACTAGGCTATGCTGGCTATTTACATCTGCTGAGTTGAGGAATCTTACCTTTCAATTATTTTTGATGGATGTATATCTTTGATGGTTATATCATAATCTATATCTTTGTGCACGGGTGGAGTTTGTTCGTATTTTTAAAACATGACATACATTATGTCTATAATAAAATCTATGTTACTTATTTAATTACAATTTAGAGAAAACAATGAAAAAACAAGATGAAATAATTAAAAAAATAAATTTGGGTGGAAATCTGGAAACAAAGCCGTACAAGGAATTTATTCATTAGTGGTGTGGACTCATATATTCCTAGACCTTCTTTTTTACCTTACTTGTGCCTCCGTAATTATTTTTTTAACTCTATATACAGTGTTTAAAAGTGTTATCTGAGATGTTCAATGTGTTAGCTTCTTCCGTTTTTTACTACGTTTCCTCTCACAGCTCTATTAAAAACATATTCAAAATTCTTTGGGCTATTTTTTTTTCGACTAGATAACACGTAATTTATTTTATTTTTAGTGAGATCGAAATTTTTTGGAATAAAAGTTGCAAACTATTCCGCGGCATCCTATTGGTAATTTTTCTTTGTCTTTTACTCATATTTTCGCGTTAATTTATGTTTTTAGTTAAAAATGATAAAAGTGATGCTCCCAATGCTTTTATTTTTTTGTTTTATTTTTAAAAATAAGGCATCTATTACTTGATATATTAGTAAAATGATCGAATACTAAGTTTCGAACTTCAACCAACAAATCAACTCATCATATTTGAGTTTTCTTGATAAAAACACTTACCAAAATATTGTAGTAGTTACCAAAATATAGAAAACCAAAGATTTTATCAAATTTGTTTATTTTCAATATAAATTTTGAAAATTTATTCAATTAAAACCTACCATTGTCCAGTTTATGTATAATATTGTATTATGACGACAAATTACTATTTATAAACAAAGGCTAATTAACTAAAATCGTACAGGTCAGCGTCATTGATCTTTATAATTTGATATACCAAAAAATGGAAGTTGATGGATAGACTGGGGAATTTTAAGAAATATCCCTTGCTCGATAACGTGTGCTGATGATGTGATGTCTTCTTCTTCGTGTTACATCTCCTCTAAGAAGGTTGGCAACCATCATGGCAATTCGCACTTTCGACGCCGCTGCTCTAAAGAGGTCAGCAGAAGTGCAGTTAAACCAAACTCTCAAATTGTTTAACCAGGAGATGCGTCTTCTTCCGCGACTCCTTCTACCCTGTATTCTTCCTTGCATTATTAATTACAACAAGTTATAACGCTCTGAGGTGATGTAGGAACTACTAAAAAATAATTAGAGCAAACGCTACCCAAAGAGGTGTATAAATATGGATATCCGTTCAGTAGAGGTAACAAAAAGGAATAAATGGAGTGAAGAGCAAGGAATGCTATGCTATACAAAAATTTGAAATAAAATCGAAAGGTAAAATCTATAATATAAGCTGTGATGTACGTTACTGAATATTAGGCAGTTAAAAATAAAAAATGAATCCATTTTGCATATTAACATGCTCAGATGGTATGGATGAATAGAGTGACTAATATAAAAACGAATCTACTAGGGATATTCTACTTATGATACTCTTGGTGCAAAAATAAAAAAAAAATTGGTCATGATGTTTCGAGCACGTTCACCGCTGAAATGATCATTCAGCACACAAAAATCGATGAGAAAAATAAGATAACAACTTAAAAGTCAATTACATTTAAAGAGGAATTATGTTGGATTCCACTGATACTTGATCAACATTCATTTTTGAAGTAAAACAGTACACACACCATGTTTCTTAAATTATTTTATATAATGTTTAAATGTTTACATATAAAGTATATATTATGCACAGATTATTTGTTTATAGTTGGGAATTTGTCGCATGGATATCTGATAGGTATATTAATATACGTATGAACACCTGGAATTACCAAATTTATATCGTGTATATATATTTTTAAATAGTAGTAGTTATTGTAATTATTTAAGATCTGTTATAAATTGTAAACAATAAAAGAACCGTGAATTTTATTTGGTAGTTTATTTTTCTAATTTTATTCGTAAAATCGTTTCAACATGGATTTTATACTATACGTATCTAAATATATAGTCAGGACACATCTACGCTCGATTTGCAAATGTATGGAAAAATGACATACAATATCTTGTGTTTCAATGCTTCTGTAATAGTTACGTGCCTTTTGTACTGCAGACAAAACTGAGTATCGATTAGACAAAATGGTGGATTCACCTGGATTAAAAATAAATCGTATAAAAAGAAAAATAGTAATATAAACATTGACGATACAAAAATAAGTAGAAGAAGACTATAATAGTATAATAAAAGCTTGCTTGATGAAATTATGACATCGGCACAGAAAATTACACATAAAGGAAATTAGGTCTTGAGCAAATTCTTACCTCACTATAGAAGATCTCGCCTTCAAATGTTGTGGCCTTCAAAAGTAGTGACCTATTTTGTTCAGTCGTTCAAAAAGTTTAAAATTTGCCGGATTAAAAAAATTGATTATTAAAATTTATTTAAAAAAAATTGTTTAAAAAAAATTCGAACAATTTTTCGTCTGGGCTACCACTTGAATCTTATTTTGGGGTATTTCATGAAAGTGATTATGCAAAAAAATCGAGCTTTCCGCCTGGTCTATTGGGACAGTTTACTTATAAATATTTTTTTCTTATCAGTGGTTTCACATTAACTACAACTGTCGTCAAAGAGCCACATACCTCTTTTTGCAGGAGGTCAGAGTCGGATTTGTCTACAAAGAGTTTTTAATGAAATTAATTAACCATTGAAAATAATGTCACTACAAAACAATCTAATATTCAAAAGCAACAAACTGCTTCTCAAACATATTCCTCAGCAACATCAAAAGCTTAGTTTCCGTCCAAATTTTTTTTATCCAACAATGTCGATGAGTTAGTGAATGCTTTATTTAATATAATTAAAACTAGTGCTAATTTATTTGTCAGAAAACTAGAAAGACCAATAAGAAACATCACCCAAAACCCTGTTGGACTTCAGAATGTGACACTTCAATTAAGTTAAGTAAAGCAGCACTAAGCAAATATAAGGGGCACAGAACTATTGAAAATAAACAAAACAAGCCAAAAATCGTCCTGGTCCAAATACATTTCTGAAATAAATTCTTTAACTCCTACGAATCAAATATGAAAAAGGATAATAAAGAAAATATCTGGCCTCTAAATCATTTTATAATATTTCTTCTAACAAAAACTACAGTGATACTTTTCTTAATTATAAGATACAAGCTAAAAGTGAAAATTTGACAAAAAGTGAGACAGAAGACAATTCACTTAACCTGCCTTTTACTATTGAAGAACTGAATATTGCCCTAATGGAATTAAAGAACACCAGTCCAGGGCCTGACAACATACCAGTAATATTTTTAAAACATCTTCCTCTTTTCGTTAACTGTACCGACTCCAGATTATTAATTTAATTGAGTTAAATAATAAAATTCCCCAAAGCTTGGTCAAAAGCCATCATCTTGAGCTTTTTAAAATCACAAAAACCAAGTATAGAATCTGACTTATAGACCAATCAGCCCTACCTGTTCTACAAGCAAGTTAATGAAGAAAATGGTAAACCATAGACTGATGTGGATGATAAATACATCAAATCACACCGCTCTGGAATTGATAATATCTTGGACTTATAAAGTGACATCCACGAAGCGCTAGCCACAAAACAATCCTGTATTGCAATACATTACAGAAAATTACATTCGTGGAAACTGCCTTAATTTTATAAAAAATTGTTATAGTACAATAGATCATTTCGAGTAAGAGAACACAATTCCTACTCCGAGCAATACGCTGAAGAAAACTCCAAAAGGCTCAGTAATTAGTCCTACGTTGTTTTTAGTAGCAATAAATAGTATCATTCATAATCTACCTACATAAACCCCTAAAAGCTCGATTATTTGCAGACGATCTTGTTGTGTACATCATAGATAATAACATTAAATTAATGACAGATACATTGCAAATCAATGCTAAACCAGTTCGAAGAATAGTCAGCCAATACTGGTTTCGAAATTTTCAGTACCAAAAACTTTGGCAGTATTCTTTACCAAAAAACCTCCACAAGTTTATCCAACACTGAAATTGTATAACTTCACAGTGGCATTTAAAACATCCGCTAAATTTCTGGGCATATGGTGTAATCAAAAACTGTCGTGGCAGAAGCATATACAACAGACTGTATCCGAATGTCACAAAAGACTTCTTCTTCTTTCAGTGCCTATTCGTTCCGAATATTGGCAATCATTCTGGCTATAATTATTTTATTGACTGATGCTTTAAATAGATTCGTTGTTGTTGTGGAGAACCATTTCCTCAGGTTCTTCAACCATGATATTCTCCTTCTCCCAATTCCTCGCTTTCCGAATACTTTACCCTGTAGGATTACCTTCAGTAATCTGTATTTAGTGCTGTTTCTCATTATATGTTCGAGATATTCCAACTTTCTCCTTTTAATGGTATACATCACCTCTCTTTCTTTGCCCACTCTCTTGCCCACTTCGTCTCGTTGGTTATCTTGTCTGTCCATGATATCCTTAGAATTCGCCTGTATAGCCACATCTCGAAGGCTTCAAGTTTTTTCTCCATTGCTTCAGTTAGTGTCCAAGATTCAACTCCGTAATACAATATTGAGAAGATATAACATCGTAGGAGCCTTACTTTTATCTCCAGATTAAGATTGTGGCTTTTAAAGAGTTTGGCCATATTATTGAATGCACTCCTAGCCTTCTCTATTCTACATTTTATTTCCTGTGAGTGATCCCATTGTTCATTTACTGTTGTTCCAAGATAGTTATACTGTTTTACTCGGTCCACTGGTGTATTATTGATAAGTAGTTGAGCGTCTCTAACTTTATTTTTGCTGACAAAAGACTAATCTTACTAAAAACACTAGCTAACAGAAATTGGGGACCAGTATATCGAACGTTATTAAGGTCTAAAATAGATTACGGATCAATTGCATATGCCTCAGTTTCAACAACAACACTTAAAAAACTTGACACCGTACACAATCTTTGCATTAGAATTGCTCTTGGAGCATTCCGGACAACTCCCATCGAAAGCTTATTAACTGAAGGAGGTGAGCCACTCTTACTTCACCGAAGAATGTATTTAACACTATCTCACTAAACTTCTATTGCCTCAGATCCAAGTAAACCTTTGTATGACAATACCTTCAAGGATATGTATATGAACTACTTTAATAATAATTCGAATGTACTGTTCTGAGTTAAATATTAAATTTCCAAAAGATTTCTCAGTAAACTACTCTGACACCTGCTCTCCATGAACTATTGAGAAACCGAAAATCAATGTATCACTAAGCTTAAATATTAAGGATCAAACAAATCCAGCCATCTGTAAAGCAGAGCTGATCTTGAAGCCTTATCTTGAATCAGGAGTACAAAGACTGGTTTAAAATATTTACCGATGCATCAAAAAACCGAACAGGAAGTTTAAAATTTGACCTTTCCACTTATTTTACCATGTACTCATCAGAACTTTTTGCATTGTTTGCATTGTTAAAAGCCCTATCATACAGTAATACCAACAACATCTATAGTGCCATTCTTTCCAACTGTCTCAGTGCAATTAAAGCCATGAAAAATCTCTACTCCAAATATCACATAGAGAAAATGTTGGAACTTTAGAAAGCCCAAGAAAAACTTTCCATATTGGTATCAAATGCAATGAATTAACAGATGAAACTGCTCGCGATGCTATCGGTAACGACGAATTGGAGGTCGAATATGGAGTCTGGTAAGTGATGTAAAAGCCTTTTTCAAAAATAAAGTTTTAAATGCGTGGAACTGGAAGTGGCAAAATTCGGTTTCGAAAGTAAAACAGATAAAGAGTAGCATTTCACTGTGGCAACCAACAGCAACATGCAGAAGATATCAAGTAATCCCAACACGTCTCAGACTGGGCCATGGTAGATATAAATACGCACACCTACTCCATAACAGCGAAGCTCCAAAGTGCTCAATTTATGACGTAGTAGACAGTATAAACCAATCCTTAATTGAATGTCCTAAAGATACCATGGAAAAATGCGTGTATAGCATCTCAAATCGCTTGCAAACTGTATTTGGAAATAATTTTTACTACAGAAAACCAATAGGGCATATATCTAATATAAATATGTTGTACAAAATATCTTTCGGGAGGATGCGGCTCTTTGTTTCAAAACAAAATAATACTTAAATCTTTTAATTTAGTTACATTTAAATTTTAATTGACTATTACATTAATCATCCCATTTAGTTCACGCTCATTAGAACTTAACCACGATTCTGTTGAAAATGATAAAATAAAAACGCAGTATTTTGGGAGTATCCATCTTTAAAAAAATTTATAGATGAAAATCTATAAAAAATGGAACAAATTTAGATTATTTCGCAATTTTGATTTAAAATCCCCTAATGTAATATGTAAAACATTGTAAACGTCGTTTATTTTCATTTAAGGTCATTACTTATTTGCACTATTCCAAATATCTCGAAAACTTCTTCAAAATAAAAAATGAACCACTTTCCTCGGCGCACAACCCACTTCATGATGCAATATTTTAATTTGAATTAATCATTAACGGTTTTCAACGCCGCCTAAAGTGGAATCATCGTCACCTCGTAATTTTCGAAGTAAAAGGCTCTTCTGTATCTTTTGGCCTATCAATTGCCTATTTATAGCGACTGTACAGTCGGCTTTCAATGTTCATTATACAATAATTCTTTTTGTAATTGCTTTCTTTAAATATAGACTTTTTTAAGGTTCACTAGGTCAAAAAACTGAGAAAAATTGTTCGAGAAAAATTGTTTGTTAGTGACAAAATGGAACTATATGATAATAATTTTGTTAAGAATAATAAACAAAATAGAAACTGAGTATCTATCTATATCTAGACAACAAACACGAAAGTTATGGCCAATACGAACAAACATCTTCATACAAACAAAACAAAAATAAAGAATAAAAAAGATCAACATTAGACAATATTATGGACCCAGAAAATGCTATACACGAAGTACAAGCTTTAAATCAAAAATGAATTGTATTGTGTTTTTACAACGACGAAAGAACTTGGTAGAGCTTGGTGTCGCTAAACCATCAGGTCACTATATCATTTAAAGGACACTGTCATATTTTTATAAAAAAAAGTTTTTATAGAAAAGATATCAAGTAAGTAAAATTAATTAGAAAATAATAATCAGCAACTGCTACATTATTTAATATCGCCATAAATAATGTCTTACAAGAGATTACAGATTACAAAAACTAATAAATCTGTAGTATTTTTCAGAGATAGTGAACAGGAGCACCAATTCAGCACTGGCTTCAAGTTTTGTGGCCATAACCTTCACACCTGTTAACGAAAGGCTCTGTTATCTCAGAATAAATGGAGAACTGCATAACTATTCCTGCTGGGGAGTGGTTAATAATCAAGGAGTTGATCTCCACTCTTCAACCGGCGAAACTGGCTGTAAAAACTCCATTTTGATAACGCCCGACACAACCATGAAATTTGTCTTAGACAAACTAAATAGCCAGGACTCTAGCCGTAGTGCCGACTCAATTAACATTTTTTTCTAAACTTGCGTCGAAAGATCAGCAAAAGACACGTATTTTAAGAAGAAAAACATTAAGATTGGTCAATTGGTTCCGAAGTTATGATTGAACAAAGTTGTCCGGCACTTACAACAATAGTACGAAGGTTGGTTTTTAAACGAATTCCTTTGTTGTTCCAAGTACCTATCTATCTATCTATCTATACAGCCCTTGCTGTCCAATCTTGGACATAGGCCTCCTCTTACTTCTTCCACGTCTCTCTATTGTAGGCAGTTTGTATCCACTTCGGGCCTGCGTGTTTCTTCAAGTCATCTGACCATCTCATTTCCTGGCCTTCCTCTTTTTCGTTTGTAACTATATGGTCTCCAGTGTATAATCATCTTATTCGATCTGTCGTCTTTCTGTCTTATGGTATGTCCAGCGAACTTCCACTTAAGTTTTGTTATCCTATTCCACTTATTTTCTTGTCTGATGTTCAGCATTTGGCTTTCCATGGCTCTTTGAGTCTTTGCTATTTTTTCCATATTTTCCTTTATCAACGTCCAAGTTTGAGAACCGTAGGTGAGAACAGGAAGTATACATTGGTTGAAGACTCTAGTTTTTAAATATTGGGGGTGTTTTCTATTTTTTAGTATATAGGAAAGTGTTCCGAAGGATACCCAAGCCAACCGTATCCTTCTCTTTATTTCCCCGGTCTGATTTTCTTTATTTAATTTTACTAGTTGTACCAAATAACTTTTATTCTCTATAAAATGATATGTGTTCGTTGGAGAATTAAATAACGTAACTCTGAATGAAATGCACAAATTTATTTAGATGTTAACAGTTTAGGGTATAAGACTATACTAACTTAAGAATTACAAACTATCCTAAAAACCTCTTATAGTTCTTGATAATATCGTAAACACCTCGAGATACTCAGTGTGGATGTTTATCATCTTCTAAGTAGTCTGAATATTGAGATAAAACACACACACACAGTGGCGTGCTCGCCATAACAAATATACCTATTCTTTTACTTGTTCTATAGTTGTTTGTGCAATTGTAATTATTAATTCTTTTGGTTGGTTGGTCATCATTTTCGTTTTATTATAATTCATTTGTAGACCTATTTTTGTTGATATTAATTATAATAAATATATTTGTTGTTATTAATACAACGTCGTCTGAATATCTCAAGTGATTCAAGTATTGGCCATCTATGTTAATACCCCGTTTTTCCCATTGTAATTTCCTCATAACGTCTTCCAAAGCTTGATTGAATAGTTTGGGTGATATAGTGTCACCCTGTCTGACTCCTCGCCGTATCTTAATGGGCTCCGTTTGTTCAACTATTTTGATGGATGTTGTTGTAGAATGATCATATGTATTGGAAATTAAGTCCGTATATCTATAGTCTATTCTCGCATTTTGTAAAGACTTCTTTACTGCCCAATGTTCCACCTTATCGAATTCTTTTTCAAAGTCTACAAATGCCATATTCATTGGGATTTGATATTGGTTGGCCTTTTCAATTAATATTTTTATCGCAAGCAGATGGTCGCTTGTACTGAATCCTTTTCTAAAACCGGCTTACTCTCTTGACTGGTAATTATCTAACTTAGTTGTTAATCTGTTTGTTAGTAGTTTAGTTAACAGTTTGTACATTACATTCAGTAGCGTTATGAGCCTATAGTGTTTCAGATCTTTTCTATCGCCTTTCTTAAATAGTAATAGTATTATTGCCTCGTTCCATGTGGTGGGTATTTGTTTTGTATTCAATATTTTATTCATTAGTACATAAAGGACTTCCACTGTAGTTTTCCCCCCATTTTTTAGCATTTCCACAGTTATTCCATCTTTCCCAGGATATTTGTTATTCTTCATTTCTTTGAGTGCCTTTTTTATTTCATTTTTACTGATTTCTGGTTGTAGGTCAGAGTTAACGTTCTTTATTTTCAGTTGTAACTGATTACGGATTTCTTGGGTTGGTTTTTGTTCTGTTTTATAGAGATTTGTATAATATTCGTGCGTTATCTGTAAAATTTCTTTTATATTTTTGGTCTCCACTCCTTCTTTGTTCTTTATGCTATTAATTTGTATGTTCCCCAGGTTTTGGTTTAAGCACTTCATGTTTCTATTTTTTTCAATTGTTTTCTGTATCTTTTCTTCCTGTACTCTCCGTTTACACTCCTTGATATTTTTTCTAATAGTTTTGTTTATTTCTTCGAATTCCATTTTATTTCTGTCCCCTTGTTCTAGTAATGTTCTTCTTGTGTTCATAAGAATCTTGGTTTCTTGGAATAAGTACCCATAACTTTTCAAGTATCTAATAGATATCAATTTTTACATTTTTTCTTTTGTGCAATTCGATTAAAATGTTGATTTAAAGCTTTAAAACCACAGAAAAATCTACGAAAGGCAGTGGTGGAGATAGCAATATCATCCGTCTTAAAAACGACATCACAAGTTCAAAAAAGCGACAAAATTTCAATTATCTCAGTTTTTAATGGACCAATTGTGATAATTTTTTTAAGCTGTGGCCCCGTGAGTAAAAACATTCAAATATTGTACTTTTAATAGACTAGAATTCTGGTTTTTTCATATTTTTACGTATAAATGAATATTCACTTGCAAAATTACGTCATTTTTAAATTTTTTTCATCGTTAAGGTTACAATATGAATGTTAACTGTAGTATTTATTTACCAATTAATCTAAATTAATTTACTTGTAAAGATTATTTTAATTAAATATTAATTTTATAAATAATATTAATTTAATAAATTCGGATTTATTACTTGTTGTCATTTTCGATCATAACTTCGGGACTAATTGCCCAATTGTAATGTTTTTTCTATTAAAATACGCGTCTTCTGCTGAACTACCGAGATAAATTTGGAAAAAACATGTTAATTAAAAATGGAAAAAGTTATTGTATTTGTTTATTAGCTTAAAAACTGTACAGTTGTTTAAAAAAATCTCTAGGCCAATGGTTCGACTTTTATTTGAAATCTTGAGTGCCCTTTTATGTACAAAAATTTTCAAGTATATAAAACTTTTTGTGTTGGCTCTTTATACGTTTACTTAATCGCTTGTGCTAAAATTTTGTACCATGTTTTTTTTTATATCTTAAAGATTTTCTGGGTAAATTTTGCAAGTTGTAGGTGGCTCCTAAATACCCGAAAAAATTATTCAAAAAACATTGATTTTTATCCTTTTTAAATTGTTTTTGCTAATTTTTCAATAATAATTCTTATTTTTCAATTTGCTATCAATTTTAGCTTATAGGAAATTTAATTGTAAATTATTTTGGCAAATTTTTTACAAATTTTTTCTAAAATGTATAGCTGCCGAGATAAAGCAACAAAAAGGAGGAAAACATTGAATTTTTCTCATTCTTTCACAAATTATTTAATAAAAATTTAGCCCACCTTTTGAAGTGTATGCATAGGTAAATTATCATTCCTAATAATATTTCAAAGCGATTTAAGAAAACAATTATTAGGATTATATACGGTTTACCCAACCCAAAACAGATCCGCCTGATCTATTTGGATGCACCAAAATCGATTGGCCAAACTGCTGATATCGTAGCGCCAGTAACACCAACATAAGAACCAAAAGAAGAAGATTTATGAGTAAAAACGTTTTTAAAACTTTGATTTTTCCAAAATGAGAATAGATGTGAAAAGATAGTACCTCTAAATAATTCCGTTTTTTAAATTATCGATATGGATACCATTACATGTGATTAATATTCCTTTACGATAACCGTTACCCACCGTGACACATTGTTTGTGGCTTTTTCGGTTAGATTACGTATAACGTCACATTATTGCAATTTTTTTTAAACAACGATGTTAAAAATACTCTCTGATTGTATCATTCGTACGGAAAATTAAGAAATTTCCGATATTTTAGGAAGTGAATTGTACGAAATACCGGAATTTTTATTCTTAAAAGTGCTTTACCGCAAACTATTTTTAAATCCGAATTGTAAATAGTTTTATAACATTGTTACTACGAAAGTATAAACAGTTTTGTTTTTGTTTATTTGTGGCATTTCGTTACAATGTGAGATAATTTTGCAAGAAAACCACGACGATGATGTTAATATTTGAGTAAAAGACACTCTGTCTAAAAATTTCAAATTGTTCCTGCGATTAAAGCTCAACGGATGATAGATACTACGGGGACTTTTAGATAAGTTTTACAATAAACAAATACCGCTGTGAAAAAATAAAAGAAAACTATCCACAGAAAAGCAATAAAAGAAGGAGAAGGAATCAGATTAAAAAATCAACCTGGTATGCTGAAAGCAACAAAAAGTTGAGAGAGTCTAGAAAATAATACTATGAAAGAAAAAAAAAGGAAAGTGGAATTATGAAGTTCCAAGGCAACCTAGAGTTATAAAGAATTATATAAAGAAAAGAATATCGTACAAAGCAACTCAAAAAGGATCTTTGAAATGCTCACTGTTCACAGATACAGATAGGCAAAATATTTTTAAAAAAATTTGGACAATGAGCTGACTAGAAAAAAAATATTTGTTGATAATCTTGTGACATCTTTGCCTGTTAAGAGACCAACGGGAAGAAAAACTAATGAGGAATCGAAAAGAGCACAATTTTTATTTTATCATTTAAAACAAGACGGTAGGCCAATCAAAGTCTACCGAACACAGTTTTTGAATACGTTGGGATTGGAGCATGAACTGTTTTAAATTAAAAAATAAAAACAGGACTACTTTTAAAAGGAGTGACAAAGATTTTGATTCCAATCAAACAAAAAAACCGAATCGGAACGCATGGAGCTGAAGAGGTTTTTAGAATCACTGCTAGCAATGGAATCGCACTTCTGCGGTGCTACTACACAAAAGAAGTATTTGTTGCCAGAGTGACATTTAAAACGATCCCTTTATAGTTTTTATGTCAATGATTGGTGTAAAACACGTAATACAGTTGCTTTATCCATCTGCAAATTTCATGAAGAATTTGACAATTTTAATCTCTGATTGTTTCGTCCTAAAAAAGAACAGTGCGAAATATGTGCTCTCTATAAAGTTGGAAATAAGTCCTAGGAACAATATTTAGAACATCTAAACAGGAAAGAAGAATCTGAGAAGGAAATTGATGGCACCTAAATCAAATATTGGTGGTTTGTGCTATAGAACAAAGCTCAAAATACACAATCTTGCCTTTTTTAATTTAATCAATAAAGATGGCTATTGTTGTTTATGGAACGAAACCGAAGGAGGCTTGAATTCTAAAGAGTTTACAAGTGTTTTGGTAAGCTAAATTGAAAAAAAGATTCTGAATTCAGAAAAAAAAATTCAGATTTATAGCGATGGTTGTACCTATCAAATCCGAAACTGTGTAATGTCTAATGCATTGCTATAAACAATAACATGATTATAGAACAAAAATTTCTATAAGTTGGGCATACACAGATGGAAGCCGACAGTATTCATTTTTCTGTTGAACGGGCTCTTAAAAATAAGAATATCAAGGTGCCCGTGGAGTACATCACCATTTTCAAACCAGCAAAGGTATGAAAGATTAACTATGTTCGCGATAGGGGAAGCATTTTTAACTTCTAACACTTTTTTCAAATTACCACCGAGACCTTTGTAAACGTGGAGATCACCACAAGATAAACCAAATAGTATTGTCAAAAGTTAAATTGTTTTTGACATGAATAATAGAGATTTATTTAATATCCTTAGGAAACCGTGGAAGATAGTACAGGGAACAATAAGATGCTTATTAAAGAAAACGAGGAAAGACAAAGGCAACACAATTTAACTAACTGAGAGAAAAACATAGAGGTAGCCAAAGGTATCTGAAGTTACGTCTGAAATGATATTTCCGGATGCCTACGTGGTGAACTAGAGGAGTTTTGGTGGATATGACAGGCCGGTGAATCCTACACTAAATATGGAACGAGCCATCAGGTGAGCGTAACTGCATTTCTCCTCTACAAAAATCGAAAGAACTGAAAGAGAACAAGCAAGTTAAGAATAATTAAAGATACGTAAAGAAAACAAAAAATTAACAATATATAAAGCAAAAACGACTGATACAGAAAACACAACGGGATTAGAAAATCGTGTGTGTAGCATGTTTGATATCGAATTGGTCCGTTTAGGCTCTTTAGAATGTAGGTACTCTATTGCACCAGAATGGAAAATGGGGGAACACGTACAAGAGGTGGTCCGGAAGGCTACGGATAGTGCGGCTGCGTTGGGGAGGGTGATGCCCAACATTGGGGGACCCAAATCTGAAAGGGGAGGGTCTTACACGGTATTGTACAGTTGATCGTCCTCTACGCGGCACCAGTCTGGAGCGAGGCGGTAGACATAACGGCCTAGAGGAGACTCATGAAAGAAGTGGACAGAACAAGTCTGTTGCAAGGTCCATGCGCCTACAGGACTGTGTCTGCGGCAGCCTTGAGGACCATCACTGAATGTGTTTCGTTACATGTTTTGGCAATGGAAAAAAAAGAACTCTATGAGAGAAGAGGCCCAAACCTTACTAGGACCGAGAGAAGACAGGAAAAGGAAAGGCCCAAACATAAGAGATTGGGTGGACTATGGCCACAGGCGAGTTTGCTATTGAGCCATACCGGGGAAGCATATTCAGCCGCCGAGTATACAAGTCCGAGGGCGGATGACATGAATACGGAGGCTGAGGACCCCCATGTGGTACCACATAGCTTTTGGACTATTATTTTGCGTTTTCAGTTTTGCTGCCGTTCTTGATAGGAGTTCTTTAGAACTTAATATTCTGTCCAGAGTTACTCCAAGATATTTTGGTGTTAAGTTATGAGTGAACAGTCTGTTTTCAAAGTGAACGGAGTTTTTGGTTGGCTTGGGCATTATTCAGACGGAAACAGCACACTTCGGTTTTCGTTGCATTGTCATCGACAGTATTGTATATTGTTTATATTTCCCCTTTACTAAAATTAAGTGAAGAAAGTGGCAGTGGTGATTCGTTCTTTCCTTTTCTTTTAGTAATTGGGTTACGTTTTCTATTTTATATCCCTTATTTTTAAATCTTCCCTCATGTCCTTAGATTAGCCAGATTGATGCAGTTTTCTTACCTATTTTGTCGGTCTTCAAACGAGTACCATTTAAGATCTATGCCATCTAGCGTGTTTGTAAGATTTCTGTAGCTATTTTCGTCGTTTACATTAATTTTTATATTTCCACTACACATAAATAATAAACAAGAAAATGATCTTGCCATTAGAAACTTTAATTATCCAACCTTGAAGGTATTTACTCGATAATTTTTCCATTAGTGCCACTTTACATGCATGCACAATATCATGAAAAATACACATTACTGACTTAATTTCTTAACCATAATACAAACCAATATGATCCCACGTAAAATTATCAAACACATTGACCAAAACCTTTTTTATATATACATTAATATTGCTAAAAGTTTGGGTCGTATACCATGGGAAGTAAAATGTGGTAAAATTAAGCCATTATTGATTTTCATAAACTACTTTTGGGCATTATTTAATGGTATCAGCATATGTACCTGTATTTTTCATTTCGTAAAGGTTTTGAATGATAAGGCAAGTGCTTTAAAAACTATTTTGCTACTTCTCTTTATGTTTGACATATGGTATTATTTATATTTGATAAAATATCTGGTTCTTTATAAACGTCCAATCTATGATTCCTTTTTTAAACGACTCAATAAATTAATCACTTGTGGACAAACACGTGGATATTTAAATTATTATCAATTATTTATTATGTTCCTTGGTATAATGAGTATTTCTTGTGTTTACTTCAGCATTAGACCAAACACTAGTTTTTTAGTAACAGTTTCAATATATTTGAAGCACTTACTAACCTTTATGGATACTCAGATTCTAATGGTGGTTTTAAAAAAAATTGAACATATCTATCATCAATTAAACATCCTATTCAAACGTTCCATTAACAATCATTTCAATAATTATCTTCCGGTACATCACTATGTTTTAGCTACAGAGGTAAGAAGATTTGGAAATTCTTATAAACACGTTGGATTTCTAGTCAATGAATATGAAAGTTTATTTAAGGTACGAACCATATCAGTATTATTTTATACCCTTTTCTATATTCTGATTGAAATAAAACTGATGGTAGATAATGCCCACGAATGTTTTCATATTCTCCAAGTGATAGCACAATTGGTGAGTATTTTTTTGTTTAATAATTCAGACTGCAACCTCAAAATGTCAACCTCACCTACTCGAGTGGCAATCCATAAGGTAGCCAGAGGAGCCCTCTAGAAACAGAACGATGATCTGTATTTTGCAGAAAAAGTTGTGTGATATTTTTATTAATAATAATTGACTCGAATACTCGATTCTTCTTCTTCTTCTTCAGCCTTAAGTAATCCAACTTTGGACATAGGCCTCCCCCAAATCAATCCAGCGTTTTCTATTTTGCGCCACTTGCTTCCAGTGTCCTCCGATATTCTTAATGTCATCAGTCCATCTCGTTTGTGGTCTTCCTCTGCTTCTCTTTCCTAACCATGGTCTTCATTGTTGTATTTCGTGGTTCCTTCTTTTATCCTTTAGTCGGCAATATATCCTGCGAAGCTCCATTTTAATTTGGCAGCATGTTCTCCTACGTCTTTTACTTTCGTTTTGCTTCTAATCCATTTGTTTGTTTTTTTGTCTATAAATCTCACCCCGAGCATTGATCTTTCCATCGCTCTTTGTGCTTTTACTATTTTATCCATATTAGACTTGGTGAGTGTCCACGTCTATGAACCATACGTGAGTATAGGGACGATACACTGATCGTAAATTCTGGTTTTCAAATATTGTTCTATTTTAGCGCTTTTCAAGATCCAACTCAGTTTTCCAAGTCCTGCCCATGCTAACCTTATTCTTCTGGTCCTTTCGGCAGTTTGATTTTCTTTGTTAATTTTCATTATCTGTCTCAGATACATTGTATTCGCTTACTTACTGTTTCTAAATTTATGTCGTTCAACGTTATTTCTCTAATGATCGGTGTATTTGTCATTATTTTTGTTTTTTCCAAGTTCATCTTAAGACCTACTTTTTTCGAAGCTTGAAATAGTTGCGTATTGAATACTCGACACTAGAATAGTAATAAAAAAAAAAGAATTCAAAATTACTAAAAGCAGCGATTTTTTTGTACTTTCCTTGCTTATAACTTTAAAACAATTGGAGCAAAGTCGTTATGAAATAAAATAGGGATTACTGAATTTTCTAAAAGGTGCGACCGGTTAGAAATGATTTTTGTTAGAGTAGAGTATTTATTTATCCACATAACGAATACAAATATTGTTTGTATCAAGTCAACAAAAAATACATAGGAAATACATACAAAAAAGAATATAAAATATAACTTAAATATACAAGCAAGAACACATAGTAAACAGAAAAAAATTTATGGCAAAGTTACGGTAAGCAGATCAATGGATGTTCTGCAATGAGTTTGAGCAGTAAAAACAATGTTTTACAAGATATTTTTTATAACTGTATCGAAACTAGTACAGCCTAGCTGTTTAATACTTTTAGGTAAAATATTGTAATAGTTGTAATTAAGGCAATTTTTTCTGAAAGACTTAATCTACAGCGATTTGTTCGTAGGTAGTGAGTTTCGCGCATTGTCGCGAATTTCTCGAATTTCAATTAGAAATATCAACAAAATAGGTAGCAGCATAATTTTGAATTTGATAAAGAAAGGTCGGCAGTGTTCTAGATAACTAACCACTGATAAAATCCTGATAGCTTTTTTTTGTATTCTAAAAATTTGAAGTGCATTTGTTGAATTGCCCCATATGATTACACCATAGTTTAGGTGACAATGAAATAAATAAAAATATGTCATTTTTAATGTTTCATAGTTGACAACCCTTGCTAGTTGGCAAATAACAAATAGTAAACTTGATAGCTTTTTCTTAAGTTGTAAGATATGAGCCGACCAGTTGAGTCGATTATCCATCGTTATTCCCAATAGTTTAACAGTCTCTTTGTTATCTGGATCAGTGTGTAAGTTACTTGCAGATATAACCAAATTTTGCGTTTGTTTGCAGCAAACCATGAGTTAGATTGAGTAGAAACTTCCTCATGAGACATTTTTAAATCATCATTATTTTTTCCTGATTTATCCTACGTCGTATTATCTGCGAATTGTATGGATTTGTACGAAGATATGAATTTAGGCAAATGGGTGACATAAATAATAAACAAAAGAGGTCTTGAGACCGAACCTTGTGGGAGTTAATGTTTTACGGATAGAAAATCGGAAACATGACCTTTAGACACTACCGCCTGGTGTCTGCCACATAGATAAGAAGTTATAAGTGGGATTCCTATAAACTATTTAATAAGTTTCTTTTAAAATTTTGCTATTAATTTCGTGAACCTCCATACAATTAGAATTACTAAGAGACTTTAGTATTACAGAGACCTCTTCTTCTACAACGGGACGAAAACAAAGGACTTCGACATCACATCGACATTAATAGTGGGAAGAGATGTAATTATATTCTTTGCAATTTTAGTAAAAAATTAATTTATTTCGTCTGGAGGTAGATCAAGTTGTACCGAACTCGATCTTGTGTTGTTTCTTTCGAAATTTACTATTTTCCAGCAGTCTTTAGGTTTATTATTGGAATTAGTAATAAAATTACAGTAAGCCGACTTTTTAGCAATTTGCAATTGCCGATTATATTCACATTTTTGTTGTTTATATACTTTGAACTAATCTGAATCCTTAGTGGCATTTGCAATGTGTTTAATAAGACAAAGATTAGGTCTGTAAGACCTTAATTCATTATTAAACCATTGCATGGGTGTCTTTTCAGCAGTTTGTTGTACTTTTTTAGGGGAAAATGCTTTAATACTAAATTGTAAGTTTCGGTAAGAAAGACTGTCAAAAAATCAGGATCATTATTATTAATATCATAGAAAAAGTCCATATTTGTACTAGCTAGCGTACGTTTAACCTTCTGTAAACTAGAAGAAGTAATATACCGTTGAAATGTTTGATTAGTGTCAACAACTTTATGTTCAGATACAGTAAATAAAAATTGAGCACGATGGTCAGAAAAACAACGTTTAAATACGCCTACTCTGTAGAAATTTTCAGAAAAATTTATCATAATGCTGTCGATGCAACTACTGGGCTGGGATGTTATTCTAGTATAATCGTTTATAGTTACTTTTAGAGTAACAGAAGCTAAAAGATTTTGAATATCAAAACAATTCAATCAGATTCAATTTTAAAATTTATATTAAAATCACCAAGTATGATCAGTTTGTCTGTTTTACTAAGCAAGGACGTTATGACATTCTCAAAATTCACCAAAAACAAGTCAAAGACACCCTTACCCGATCTGTATACAGTTAAAATATTGGTTTTTATTGAAGTTACACATAGGTATTGAAGTTTTTTACCGTATAAAAGAAATTAGCTAATGAAAAGCCGGAGATGATAATTAATTTGAAATTTTCTTCACTTTGCCAGTGCTCCGAAAAAGAGATGACGTCATATAAATTTTGATCCGCAAGAAAAGCATTGATCATATCGACTTTATTTGCAATACACTACAAATTAACATGAAACAGGCTTACCGTACCTTGTCGAATTAGTTTATTTTGATTAAAGTTTGTAGAAGCTTCTAGGTTTCTTCCTCCGTCTTCTTTATGTGCTGAAAATTTCTTTTGAAGTTAAAGCTCCTAACGGCAGTTCCTTTGGGCCAAATATTTAGGTCTGTAGACTTCGTCTCCCTTCGTTTGATCTATCTTTATATCAGAAGGGAGATGATTACTCTTAAGAAAAGAATTTGTAGAACATTATCAACAAGAATATTCCGACATGAACACAATTAATAAAGAAATGCAATGAAAGCTCTTGAAATCAGGACTGACTATTGCAAAGAAAACGAAAAATAAAGAAGACAGAAAGTGATGGAACAAAACGGTTGATGGAAAGGAGACGCACACTTCTAACTGAAGGAAAGCGAAACAACGATGGTTTTAAAAAATTGAATAAACAAATGAAAAAGGAAGTAATGAAGGATTTAAAGATCTACAATGAAAACAAGGTAGAAAAAATAATAGAAAAAAACCGAGGCCTGAAATGCTTAAGATCAAACTTAGGAAAGCCTATAATAATCTCATTGAAGGATAAAGATGGAAAAGAAATAAGAAAAAAGAACGAAATCCTAAAAGTACCCAAATATTTTACCGTAATTTATATTTCTTAAACAAGAACCCAGATAACACTACAAAGGAAGATCTTGATGTTAACTCAGAAATACTCCCTAACATAGAATCCTTCAAAATAAAACAAGCTATCCATCCATCCAATGGCGCTACAGCCCAAATCGGGCCTTGGCCTCCTTCAACAGGCTTCTCCAACCATCTCTATTTACCGCTGTTCTTTTCCATGAACGCGTTCCCAGGCAGTTCCTGGCATCCTCATCGACTTCATCTTCCCATCTCTTTTTAGGTCTTAAAAAACAAGCTATGACACAACTAAAGAACAGTAAGGCTCCGGGCCCAGATGGAATACTTGTAGAAATGTTGAAGGAGGTGAAACTATTCTCGAAGAATTGAAAAATATTTTCAACGAATATCTTCACAGAGGAGAAGAAGATGATTGGAATGAAGTTTGACAATACTTTTCTTCAAAAAAGGAGACAGGAGAGATCTGAAGAACTATAGGCCAATCTCCCTGCTGTCCCAAATGTACAAAATGTTTATGAGAGTAATAATTAACAGGTTAACGTCGAAGCTCGATAACTATCAACCGGTAGAGCAGGCAGGATTCCGAAAGGTTACTGTACAGCGGATCATCTTCTTATAGTCAGAACGCTAATAGAGAAAGCCAATGAATATCACTTGAACTTATATATTTTCTTCGTTGATTATGAAAAGGCATTCGACTACATAGAACTTTGGGCAATAGAGACAGCTATGAACAACTGCAGGATAAACACAATACAAAATACTCATACATAAAATTTTACAAGAAAGCTACAATGAAAATACAAATAGAGGCGAAAACCAAAGATATTCCAATCAACAGAGGAGTTTTCCAGGGAGATGTTATCTCTCCAAAACTATTCACACTTGAAGAATTTTTTCATACATTCAAGAATTCAATTTTCACTTCGGAAATCGTTCTTTTGAGAGCTGTAGTCAGCTTTAATGTAGTGGTTTCTTCTTGTTTTTTACATCCTTACGCCGCACCTTTGACCGACGTAGATTTTTAGGTTTATCAGCATTTAACACCAATTTTCCAATCCTAGGACAAAATAGTGCCCTACCACTAACTAACTCATCCCACCGAAGCCGTTGATCAATAAGTGTAGAATTATTTACAATGGCAATCACTCCGAGGTTACCGATTTTATTGAATAGGTACTACTTAGGTAATGGACAGAGGACAAAGAAAAGAGGTGAAAGAACTAATAAAAACGAAATATATTCAAAAGGAAACATGAGTAGACTACTTTCGATACCTATTTGCTAAAGGTGATGATAATGAACCACCAACACCACAGGTGACGACAAGCGAAGAAATAAATATTGAGGAGGAAGAGGTAAACGAAGCATTAAGGAACTTAAAAAATAGATAATCACCAGGAGAGGACAGAATATCGAACGAATTTCTTAAGTACGGAGGACCAGATCTATCTGACAACTATTACAACTAATCCAAAAAACAATAGAACAAAAAAGAATTCCTCAAGAATGGAGATCATACATCCTAATACCTCTCTTCAAAAAGGGAGACAAATCGGACCGAGAAAATTACAGGGGAATTAAATTAATTTAGTTTAATAATTTAATAAATTAATTAATAACATTAGCAGAAGAACAACAAGGTTTTAGGTCGGGAAGATCATGCACCGACGGTATATTTATAATGAGCCAAGTACAAGAGAAATCATTAGAATACAACAACCCGGCATATCTATGTGTCGCAGACATTAAGAAGGCATTTGACTGGGTGAAATTAAAGGACGATATCCACATGCTAAGAAAATATATACCAAAACAACAAAATATAATTAAAAGTAGAAGAAGAACTAACCGACCCTATTGAAGCTGGCAATGAGACAAGATAGGGAGATTCCTTGAGTTCTCTATTGTTCAACCTGATTATGGATAAAATAATAAAAAAAGTAAGAACTAAAAAAGGATAGCAAATGGGAGGAAAACAACTTAAAATAATCTGCAGACGACGCAATACTACTCTCTTAAAGTGAAGATGATTTACAACGTATGATGCACCAATTTAATATAACTGCCAAAAAATTTAACATGTTAATTTTTCCAACAAGGACAAAATGCATGATACATGTTAGTGCTGTTAGCAAATTTAGGAACTGACAGGTCAGATAATAGAACAAGTGATGGAATTTAAATATCTAGACGTCACATTATTTAGCTACGGAAAGCTCGAAACTGAAGTGGAAGATCAAGTGAATAGTGCAAATAGGATCCGCAGGTTGCTTGAATAAAACAATATGGAGAAATAAAAATATCCGGAAAGAAATGAAAGGCAGAATTTACAAAACAGTCATCAGACCAATAATGACATACGCGGCAGAACCACGACCTGACACAGAGATGACAAAAAAATAGCAGAGATGAAAACACAGATATACGACGTAGATGCAACGTGGAGAACATCAAGAACTGGGTAAGAAATAGAAGAGTAGAATGGAACGATCATATAAGCCGAATGACAACAAATAGAGTAGAAAAGACGGCAAGAGACGGTTCCCCAATAGAAAGACGATCAGTAGGAAGACCACGTAAACGATGGAATGACAACTTACTGGAGGCACATTGAAAAACAGACAGAGTCATGTCTACATTAAAAGAAGAAGAAGAAGGTACTACTAAATACCTGAATTTCTTTGGATATTTGCTTGATCGAGCATAATCATAAAAAATATGACTTTTTATGAAACATTATGAGAAAGCAGAACAACCGAATTGAAAATTAATGTTTGGATGATGTGAAAGTAGATCTACAAGTATTGGGAATAAGGACTAGGAGAAGACTATCTCCGAATAGCAAAATTTGTAGAGCTGCACAGTCATTAAGAAGTTTTTGCTTTTAGGACTATCGCCAAATGGACAATATGAATCACTAATGATTACATACAGTAAATAAGTAATCTTAGGAAAAATGAAAAACTATTTCACGATTATAACCTAAAGCCAAAAAACAGCCTAATATATCTACATTTAATGTTCTACATGTACTCCCGTTAAAAGTATCGATGAATAATAAATAACAAAATATTGTATGCATTAAAAACTTTTATGTAGCTTTTCCCAAGTTCAACCCTCTCCCATTAGCACCGCGTGAAACTAAAAAATCTTTCTCACGATCTTCCACATTAGTGAGCCAAACTTTGGCCATAAATACAAACAAATACAAGATGATCTTCTCGATAATTATGATAATTGCTAAATGTATGGGCCTTCTCCCTTGGGAAACTACAGTCGCTGCAATCAAGCCAATTTTCCTAATAATTAATTGTTTCTGGATTGTTTTCCACGGCTCTCAAATATTACACGATGTCTACGAAGTGAAAAATGTTCTGAAAGCGACTACAGCCACTGCAAAGATTGTTTATTATCTTCTTATAATCGTTCACATCTGGTATTATACGTATCTGATTAGGAGTTTAGCGTTAGTTAAAAACATGACCTTTGACCGATTTTTTAAACAACTAAATCAAGGTTTGCCGAAAAAATCAACATTCAAGAGTTTAAAATCAAAATTGTACGTCATACTTAATCTGATCATTGTGCCTGTATTATTAGTAGTTTTCTTTTCGAGTTTTCACCATTTGTTCACAAAACGTCCAATCTATCAACAAATTTTGTTATATGATAGATATATCTCGAATTTTATAGAAATCCAGCTGATAAGGATGATTTTAAGTAGATTTCAAGATATGTACTGTCAGATTAATGTTGCCTTAGCAAATATTGCTCAAAATCATGCTAAGAATTCTCTAGAAGTGCATGATTACATTCTGGCTCAAGATGTAAGGAATTTAGGACGTACTTTCAAAACTATTGGGCTTTTGATCAACGAGTACGAGGAGTTATTTCGAGGACGAAGCGGTTCCATTTTGTGTTACACCATAATAGTTGTTTTGGTTAGACTTAACCTTGTGCTAGACCAGCAACATCAAATTTACAATCTGTATGGATTGCTCCATATTTTAATGCATGTGGTATGTATTATACTGGTATTGTATAACTAATATTTACTTTTCATTATACAGCTATTAATAAAAATATATTTAAAAACTAACCATAGTAGTTCAGCACGCAGTATTTGAACGTACGTTTAAAATTGTCTCCAATAAAGAACAGAAATAGATTTCTTCCTACATGTTTCTCCTTTCTATAAAATTCTATCTTTCAAAGTTTGCAAATTTTGTTCGTTTTTAGCGATTAGTACAGTATCGTAGGGAAATCGGTGTTGTTGATAATATTCCAATTAATGTCATATCATGTAGTACGTCTTTGTAAATATATCGTCAGAATATAAATTAAACAACAGAGGGGATAGAACGAAACCTTGCCTAATACCTCTTTGAATATTTATGACTTCGGTATCACCAGCCTCCGTTCTAATAAAGGCATCTTGATTCTAGTACAGGTTTTGAATTATTCTAATGCCATTTAGATCCAGATTGTTCCATTGTATGGAATTTATCACAAAAATAAAAATATGTGTTGTCAAATAAGAATGTTATTAATGACAGGAAGTATTTTCTGGATAAGGATTTGAATTGTTCTCTTTTAGACTATGTTTCTTGTATGATTTCAATGGTTTAAACATATTTCGATAGTTCACATACCACAAGATATCTCAGACTTCTTATCAATGGGACCAAAATTTAGTGTCACATGCATAACAATGACAAATATACACCATTTTTAGCTCACACAGAGAACATCATAAGGATCACCCTAACATAATATATACAGGGTGAGTTTTTAGTGCGATATCGATCGATATTTCCATTACGGTATAGAATATCCAAAAACATTTAGAAAAAATTATTTAATTTAGAAAAAATTATTAATAATAATTATTATTATTATTAATATTAAATTATAATATTTATAAAATTACAATTTTTGGTTTAAAAGAAAAACAATATTTTAACTATAATGTAAAACGGTCAAGTATGTTTTTGAACGAATTGGTAGAGTGAGCAGAGACAATGTTATCGTTAAGGTTATTCCAGCACTCAAAAACTCATTATCTTTCTTCAGTTTGAACTGATGACCTCTGAGGCGTTCATCTTGATTAATGATAAAAATTTCATCGAGATTTCCAAAATTGAATTTTAATATTTTAAAAGTTGTAATTAAGTCTCCACGTTGTCGGTGAAGTTCAAAGGAAGTTAGGTTAGCCATACTAAGTCTTTCTGCATAAGAAGGTCTTCTCGGTCCCAAAGAAATTCGGGTGGCTTTTCCTTTGGACGTTTTCCAACATAGTCTTGTCTCGAACCAGATCAGGATACCACGTTGGTCCAGCGTATTCAAGTATGGGTCTTACGTACAGAATATAAAGTTTACAGAATGATTGCATTGAAACTCTCGAAAAACACCTCCGAATAAGATACAGTCTGGAGTTCGCACGTTTACAAATAGAGGTAATATGGTCGGACCAAGTTAGGCTGCTGTTTATGATAACACCAAGATCGTTATACGAAAACACTGAAACTAGTGGCTGCCCGTTAACAAAGTACGGCACAAGTGGGTTATTTTTACCAATTCGAAGCACTACAAATTTTCGGCGTTTAAGGGTAGTAACTACTGGGAACACCAAGTTAAAATAGAGTCCAAGTCCATTTGGAGGGTTAGCTGGTTTGTGATTGGATTGGCATATATTTTTGTGTCATCAGCGTAGAACGCTATTTTACTTGAGACATAATAAGGAACATCGCTGGTGTAAACCGTAAACAGCAGAGGTCCAAGGACGGAACCCTGAGGCACTCCACTTTCCTCTAACCTGTCCTGTGAGAAAGATTCGCCAACTCTAACTTTGTAATATCGATCTGTCAGAAAATGTAGGCAATGATATTGTCCATACTTGGAAATATGTGGAATTCTACAGGGTGATTAATAATTACGTGGCATAGCAAACATACAATTTTTTAAATGGAACACCCTATATATTTTTTAAAATTTGTATTCTGCTCATAATTCTTGTTCTTGTAGTATTGAGTTTTGTATTACTATACAGAGTATTTAACAAGTTATAACCATTTTTATGGTCATAACCATAACATATGGGTATTCTTTATTGTGTAATTTTGATTTTTTGTCATTTTTACTAATTTTTTAATTTGCAGTAAATTTTTAAATTCTTGTCTAAAAGGTCACCAAATTTTGTTTTGCCCGGTTTGCTTGAAACCTTAGAAACAACCCTGGATGCAATGGCGCACCCAGGGAGAGTTTTGGGGGTTAAACTCCCCCCCTTAGGGCACTATTTTCCGACGGTGTTACTCATAAATTTTAAGGACTCAAAATGGAGGTAGTTTAAAAAAAAATTCGGTGCCCAACCAAACCCCCCCCACCAAGAAAATTCTAGGTGCGCTACTGCCTGGATGTAGGGTTAAATTATCGCAAAATATGCTTGAGAGTAAGAGAATATCATACTACAATATCACGAGTCATTCAAAGTTTTCTAGAACCAAACGACCATACAAACAACATGGTCAAGGAAGAGGAAGTCTCACAAGATATTTTTAAATAAGATAACGAAAACGTCTACTTTAATAGTAATAAAAACACTGGTTAAACTTACCTTTACAACAAAATCTATGAAGAAAAATATCTTCTATTCTGTTGGTCTGTTGTAAAGTGGGACTTCTCTACATCCTTTCTTTGTTACGTCGCGTGAATCACTCCGGACATCTTCTGATCCCGGCGGCGACCAACTCATTCTGACATATATACACACCATCACAAACAGTTCCTATTAGTTATCCATTAAGTTATCTAAAGAAAGAATTTTGATGATTCCTAATGAATATTGTGGTTATTCATTATTCACCTCCTCTTCGTTGATCTTTTTTATATCCCACTTCTTCATTTCCACTTTCTGCTTGGTATCAAAATTCCTCTTTTAGACAAATTTTTGGAATTACCTGGATCAGCCTCGAATAACTTACCCAAGAGTCTTAAAACGCTCACAGATTAGTCACCCTTATTGACCCAGAAGCTGTCAGTGATCCCATCTCACACTTATCAAAATCACACTCTAACTCTTGTACTGTACAATCCCTATCTTTAATAAATATTTGAATATTTGATCTTAAATTATGATATTATCAGTGATTTTGTATTTCGCTTTACATTGTTTAAACTTGTATGTATCTAGTAAATGCACCACAAACATACTCCTACCTTTACCGATAGTAAGGATTCGGTAATAATTAATGACACGGTACTGGATGGCGCTGTAACAAAGAAAAGAGTCGTTAATACATACAGATGTTTTGCGTTAGGAGATCGCACACATCTTATGGAAAATGTAATGTCACTCAAATGCAAAATTGACAGAAATAGATTCGTCTCAAAATGGCAATATCATATCATTGTGTCAACACTGAATTTGGATTAATAATGGCGTTTCTGTGAGATGATAAATCTTTTACAGGTATTAAGACAAAGTACCATTACCAAAGTACCTACATAGTTCCTCTAATCGGCTCAAGCTGGGTTAAGCTGTTTTCAATAGCGACTAGACTAATAGTATTTATTGTTGACTAATAGTTTCTAGACTAATATCGATGAATAATAAATAACAAAATATTGTATGCATTAAAAACTTTTATGTAGCTTTTCCCAAGTTCAACGCTGTCCCATTAGCACTACGTGAAACTAAAAAATCTTTCTCACGATCTTCCACATTAGTGAGTAAAACTTTGGCCATAAATACAAACAAATACAAGATGATCTTCTCGATAATTATGATAATTGCTAAATGTATGGGCCTTCTCCCTTGGGAAACTACAGTTGCTTCAATCAAGCCAATTTTCCTAATAATTAATTGTTTTTGGATTGTTTTCCACGGCTCTCAAATATTACACGATGTCTACGAAGTGAAAAATGTTCTGAAAGCGACTACAGCCACTGCAACAATTGTTTATTATCTTTTTATAATCGTTCACATCTGGTATTATACGTATCTGATTAGGAGTTTAGCGTTAGTTAAAAACATGACCTTTGACCGATTTTTTAAACAATTAAATCAAGGTTTGCCGAAAAAATCAACATTCAAGAGTTTAAAATCAAAATTTAACGTCATACTTAATCTGATCATTGTGCCTGTATTATTAGTAGTTTTCTTTTCGAGTTTTCACCATTTGTTCAAAAAACGTCCAATCTATCAACAAATTTTGTTATATGATAGATATATCTCGAATTTTATAGAAATCCAGCTGATAAGGATGATTTTAAGTAGATTTCAAGATATGTACTGTCAGATTAATGTTGCTTTAGCAAATATTGCTCAAAATCATGCTAAGAATTCTCTAGAAGTGCACGATTACATTCTGGCTCAAGATGTAAGGAATTTAGGACGTACTTTCAAAACTATTGGGCTTTTGATCAACGAGTACGAGGAGTTATTTCGAGGACGAAGCGGTTCCATTTTGTGTTACACCATAATAGTTGTTTTGGTTAGACTTAACGTTGTGCTCGACCAGCAACATAAGATTTACAATCTGTATGGATTGCTTCATATTTTAATGCATGTGGTATGTATTATACTGGTATTGCATAACTAATATTTACTTTTCATTATATAATTATTAATAAAAATATATTTAAAAACTAACGATAGTAGTTCAGCACGCAGTATCTGAACGTACGTTTAAAATTGTCTCCAATAAAGAACAGAAATAGATTTCTTCCTACATGTTTCTCCTTTCTATAAAATTCTATCTTTCAAAGTTTGCAAATTTTGTTCGTTTTTAGCGATTAGTACAGTATAAGAATATAAATATAAAGCGAGAATATAAATTAAACAACAGAGGGGATAGAACGAAACCTTGCCTAATACCTCTTTGAATATTTATGACTTCGGTATCACCAGCCTCCGTTCTAATAAAGGCATCTTGATTCTAGTACAGGTTTTGAATTATTCTAATGCCATTTAGATCCAGATTGTTCCATTGTATGGAATTTATCACAAAAATAAAAATATGTGTTGTCAAATAAGAATGTTATTAATGACTGGAAGTATTTTCTGAATAAGGATTTGAATTGTTCTATTTTAGACTGTAGAGTTTTAAATTTTTCTTTTATCTACGAAATATTGATATGTTAAACACAAAAACTCGTGAGTTTGCGGTCAAAAGGCCTAGTGATTAAAACACTAACAAATGTAGACTTTTTTATTAAAAGTCGAGCTTTCGAAACTATTTAGTTTCTTTAAAATGTATTATAATTAGTTTTATGACTTTCTATTCGTAAAAAGTGCTTATTACATGTTGAGATTAGAATAGTTCACAAGCCATATAATTATATATATATATATATATATATATATATATATATATATATATATATATATATATATATATATATATATATATATATATCTCGTGTCACGCTGTTTGTCCAAGCTAATATTAAAAAACCACTGAACCCATTGCAATACAATTTTGTGAAAGTGTATTTTTTGGTCCAACTTACGATATAGGATATTTTTTATCTTGATGAATGACCGTTATCTTTTTAAATTGTAAATTCAAAATGTTTTGTACGACTTCACCTCTACAGTTTTAGTTCATTTGATCCATGTAATTATAAAATATCATAAAATAACGTTTAACAAACGTCATTTTATATTTTTATAACTTTTTTTATAATAAATCGAGAATGACTGAATTGATTTGGCTAATTTTGGTTTTAAAATATTTATTTAAAGTCCTAGGAAGGTATAATAGGTGAGAAAATATGATGAAATTCTAAGGAAAATAGTAGAAGCAACGATTTTATTTTCCCATACAGTTACTTTATACTATTACAAAATGTTTTATACGATCTACTGTTACAGTGGTAGTTCATTTAAACATAAATTTAACGTTTAACAACTTCACGTCTATTTACTTTTTCCGTTTCGCTTAAATTCGAGAAAATATGATAAAATTGCAAGGAAAATAGTAAAAGCAGTCTTATTTTCCCATACAGTTATACTGATGTATACCATATACCATCAAATATCAACTTTTATTAGATGTATATGAAGTGTTTTAAAAAATGTGATTGTTACTCGATAGTAAATTTTTTTTATTTTTGATATTGAAAATTAATATAAACAAAATATGTTTAGAATTAAAAATAATTTTTAAATATTCAACATTGTTTATTTATACAAAAAAACTATTTTTCCCTGCAATAAATAATATAAAAATAAAAATAAAAGATAAAAATTTAAGTTTGTGTATTAATTCAATACATTTTAATAATTATAAATAATTTAATAAAACAATTTTAAATAAACCTAAATTGTAAGATCTACTAAGAATGTTAAAAAAATGGTAAAATCAAATTCAGTATACATATTCCATCAAATTTTCCATATTATTTTTTTGGGGAATGTATGAAGAAAGTAAGCTCTAGTACCTTTAAAAAAATATATTTTATAAAAAAAATTTATAATAATTTAGTCATTGAGTTGCGCCAAATGTAAGCAACTTACAGTTTTAAGCAATGCGGAAAGCTGAGATATCATTTCGGTTAATATTTCCTTAAAGTAAGGAACAAAATTCAATATTATTTAATATTCTTCTTCTTAAAGTGCCTATCCGTTCCGGATGTTGGCGATCATCACGGCTATCTTTACTTTGTTTATTGCAGCGCGGAACAGTTCAGTGGTAGTCGTGTTATACCACTTTCGTAAATTTTGAAGCCAGGAAATGCGTCTTCTTCCCGGTCCTCTCTTACCATTTACTTTTCCTTGGAGAATCAGCTGGAGAAGGCCGTAACGTTCTTGATTTCTCATTACATGTCCTAGATATTCCAACTTTTTAGTTTTGACGGTCATGAGAATTTCACATTCTTTCCCCATTCTACGCAGGACCTCCACATTAGTAACTCTGTCAACCCAGGATATACGTAAGATGCGCCTATAACACCACATTTCGAAAGCTTCGAGCCGATTCATAGATGCAACAGTCAGTGTCCATGCTTCCATTCCGTAGAGCAGAACTGTGAATATGTAGCAGTTCAATAGACGGCATTTTGTTTTTAATGATATGTCTCGACTGTTGAAAATAGTTCTCATTCTAACGAATGCTGCTTTTGCTTTTATTATTCGCTGTTTAATTTCTGTTGAGTGGTCCCATTGGCTATTTAAATTTGTGCCTAGATATGTATATTGCTCGACTCTTTCAATATTCTGTTGGTTGATTGTAAGTTGAGCGTTTAGTATTGGTTTTTTACTAATTGTCATAAATTTGGTTTTCTTTATGTTAAGAGCTAGTCCGTATCTGTTGCTGACTTCTGTTATGCGATTTGTTAATATCTGTAAGTCATTCAGATTATCGGCAAAAACTATAGTGTCATCTGCATATCTAATGTTATTCAACCATTCACCGTTTATTAGTATTCCTTTCGCACAACCGTCTAAAGCTTCCTTAAATACCCATTCAGAATAAATATTGAACAACAATGGAGACAAAATACAGCCCTGTCGTACTCCACGTTCTATTGCAATTTTATCAGTTAACTGGTCTTCTATTTTGATTTTGGCCGTTTGATTGTAGTAAATGTTTCTGATAATTCTAAGATCTTTGTTGTCAATTCCAATTTCTTGCATTAGAGTCATTAATTTGTCATGTTTTACTCTGTCAAATGCCTTCTGGTAATCTATAAAGCATACGTATATGTCACAATTCACATCCCTGCATCTCTGAAATAGCACCTGTACAGCAAAAAGGGCCTCCCGTGTTCCCAGAGCATCACGAAATCCGAATTGTGTTCTTGTTAGTTGTTCCTCACGTTTTGTATATATTCTTTTGTGGATGACCTTTAGAAATGTTTTAAGTAAATGGCTCATAAGGCTTATAATTCTATAGTCTTCGTACTTTCTCGCATTGGGTTTTTTTGGAAGATTTATAAAAGTTGACACTAACCACTCTTGGGGAACCACGCCCGTATCATATATACTGTTAAATATATTTGTCAACCATTTTATGCCATCATAGTCCATAAGTTTTAAGAATTCTGAGTGAAAATTATCAGGGCCTACTGCTTTACCATCTTTGGTGCTTTTGATGGCATATTTAATATTAACATCTCAAATTCAAAGTAATGATTCTTAATGAATCTCATTATTTACTGAAAATCGAAAAACGATGCCTTCGATAATCTAATTAAATAATTTTGGAGATTCCCTCGTATATCACCTTCCATTAATACGTATTAGCATTTAAGAAGTATTAATCTTCAAGTAAAACTTATAATACCAACAAAACCGCTAATCGGAAAGTTACAAATTGAAAAAAGTTTTTTCGGTAGTTTTCTGAACAAATAATTCATATTTCATAGTTGGTAGCATTAGTTGAAGTAAAATTCATGTACAATACTCATCCGAACCATGTTGAGAAATAATTTTTTTAAAAATATATGGAGAAATCAATTTATGTTGGCCTTGATACTAGCCCAAATGTGTGGACTGGTGCCGTGGGTCACAGGCAAAAAGAATGGGTTGATAACATTGCTTTTAATATTTTGGTTTGCAATTTTCTCCTGTCTATCATATTGTTCGATCAAAAGCGTCGTAGAAGATCTGTCTAAGAATATGAGTATGGTTCGAGCAACTCTTTTGCTTACAGATTTCATGTACACTTATTATTGTTTCGCGACTTTGCACACTTTTGCCTGCTGTCAAAGAGGAAGATATAAAGATGTTTGGAAAATGATGTTCACTCGTGCAGGAAAACTTGATGACTTCTCTTTTGGATTTTTGGATTTTACGCTAACCTTCTTTATGTCTGTGACATTGGTCTCTATCGTTAGAGACTATGTAATTAGATCAAATGATTTAATTTATATAACCTTAAGAACCTTTAGCCTCGTATCTTATTTTGCGGAAAGCTTTTTATTGCACACTATCTTAAAAAGTTTTCAAAGTTGCTACAGTAGAATAAACAGGGAATTTAACACGTACTGTAATAAAAATTCACCTAACGGCAATCTATACGCCTATTTATCAGCTTTGCATATTAGAAATGTAACCATATCTTTTAAAAATTTAAGTGAATTGTTCAACGAATATAACTGTTTGTATGGAAACAAGATTTTGAGAATGTTTGGATCTGTTTTATTGATTATTTTAGGGAGACTTGTAGTGATCAACCAGGATTCTCAATTCGCGTCTGATTTTTTCATATTTGGGTCCTTTTTGGTACGTAACAAGTTAGTTTATAATGTATAATAAAGTTTAAGCACAGAAAAAGTGAAAATTTATAGTAAATATGGAGATTTTACTCAATTTCTTCCTTTTCTCACAGGCACTAAATGGTTAGATTTTCTTCAACGGCGAGTAACCCTTTTTGAACCTTCTCTCTCATTATATTTTCTTTCAGAATTTTTTGTTATTCTTGTTTCTGTTCCTTTTTTATGTGCCATTCAATTTATCTGTGCTATTATTGAGAGATATCGTATTTTGACGTAATTTGACATAGCAAACAATTAATTCATTTAATCAGTATTCCATTCAAAATCTGTCTCGATTTATCTTTAAAGAAAAAAATCGGTTGCCTGTAAAGTCGGTTTTACGGGCGAAGATTTTACGTGACAACGTCTTTTTCTCGGTAGAATATTTATTGATATGAATATTATTAAATTGCACAATAGGAACAAGGAATTGAATGAAAATAAGAATTGCACAAATTTTAACTATAGAAATATATTTTGTTTACTAAAACATTGTACATGTAAACTTAAACTTAACTAATTTCTATTTGAGTGATTTTGTTGAGGATAGGACGATGATAGGAGAAATAGCATCGCACCAGCGGACCGATCATGTTTGAGTGGGAGAGAGACGCAAGGCATTCGCCGGTCCGGCGGGCCTCTCTCTCGTTCGGTGACTCATCGTAACAGACGTGAGCGGGCGTTACACTTTTTCATGAGTGACTCCGAGCCACAACCTAATTTAAGACGTTGTCACGTCAAAATTAATATTTTTTAATTTTTAAAGAACTTAAATTAGTAGTGCTATTACATAAAAATATTACCAATTCAGTAATAAGCAACCTTAAGGTAATCCAGACATATGCGCCAACGACTACCCACTTGGATGAAGAAATTGAAAAAAAATATGAGGACCTACAAACAGCGTTACAGCCACACCAGCATATTATACAATAATTATGGACGACTTTAATGAGGAAAATGGGCTTTAAACAAGATGATGCAGAATTAGCAATCGGTAAGTATGGATATGGCGAAAGAAATGTACGAAGGCAAAGATTGCTGAAATTCTTACACCAAGAAAATTTATTCATGATGAACTCTTTTTTCGATAAAAACCCTCAGCGTAAATGGACATGGATCAGTCCAGATGACAGTGTTAAAAATGAAATAGATTATATCATAACAAACAGAAAAAACATAATCAAAGACATCGAAGTACTCAACAAATTTTCAATAGTAAGCGACCACAAATTAGTCCGAGTTAAGATACTATTAAATGTCAAATTGTAAAGAACAAAGATGATCCTAAAAACAAGAAAAAAAAATGGATTCCCCCAGAAAACAACCACCTGTATGAAGATACACTAACCAGATATATACAAGACTTGCAAGACGAAATAGAAGAAGTAGATCAAGCCAATGATGGCATAATGAAGGCTCTAAAAGAAACGGAAAGGGAGTGCTGCCTGACCTTTAAAAACTGACCCATAAAAAAAAATTAAGCCCAAATATCAAAGAGCTAATAGGTAAAAGAAGACAGCTGACGAAAAAATACGGCTCCAACTACACAACAATGAAGAAATTAAATAAAGACATTCACCGGTCAATCCGCAAAGACGTAAGAGAAAACAATACAAGAGAAATAATTAAAATAATTTAAGAAAACAAAAGTTTAAAAGTTTTAAGGCGAAATACGAACAAAATAGGCAACAAAAATATGTACAAAATAAAAAACAAAGATGGAAACATTACTACTGACAGAACCAAAATCCTTGAGGTTGTTGAATCCTTTTATCGCGAAATGTATGAGAGCACCGACGAAAGGCATGATCAGCCCCTGCCCAAAATCACAAACCAGGGATCAGAATTAATGCCAGAAATAACTCAATACGAAATCAAAACGGCACTTTTCGAAATGAAAAATAACAAATCCACTGGCGATGACGGAGTTGTGATCAAAGCGATCAAACTAGGTGGAAATAAAATTATCCAGGCTTTGGCCAAGCCTTTCACCGAATGCATCTACCAAGGAAAATCTCCTTCTCAATGGAATAATGCAGTCATTACTTTATTACACAAGCAAGGTGACATAACAGATTTAAAAAACTACCGTCTATCAGTGTGCTTTCACACAGATATAAACTTTTCACAAAAATTATCAAAAAAAGACTGGACGCTAAATTAGACTTCTATCAGCCTAGAGAACAAGCTGGATTTAGATCGGGATACAGTACTAACGACCACTTACTAGTGATAAATACAACATATCTGATGCATTGGAAAGGAGACTACAGGTGGATGCTATTTATACAGATTTCTCCAAAGCATTTGACACTGTGAATCATAAATTGTTGTGTAACAAGCTTAAAACTATTGGATTTACAGGCAATCTGTATAACTGGTTATGTAGTTACCTAACTAGCAGAATACAACTTGTTAAAATTAAACACTTTCAATCTAGTGAGATCTCCGTAACATCTGGTGTTCTACAAGGAAGCCACTTAGGGCCTTTCCTTTTTAATATATTTGTTAATGACATTAAATCTCAAATTAACTCTAAATTTTTGCTATTTGCTGATGATTTAAAAATCTATAGAATTGTCGAAGACGTCTCAGATTGTGAAAAACTCCAAATTGATATTAACAAAATTATGGCATGGTGCAATTGGAACCAAATGAGCATTAATGTTGGAAAATGTCACTTTATTAGTTTCTGTAGAAGAATTAACAACGTCTCTTATAATTACAAATTAGCTGAAGAACCACTGAAGGCTGTCTCAACTGTAAGAGATCTAGGTGTTCAATTAGATTCCAAACTAAATTTTTGCGCTCATTTTGATTATGTGAATAACCAGGCATTTAAAATGTTAGGCTTCATTATTAGAACCTCTAGATGTTTGCATAACATTAATTCCATCAGACTGATTTACATTTCCCTAGTAAGATCTGTTCTTGAGTATTGCTCAGTCGTTTGGTCACCCACTTATGAAGTCCATATAGCCAAGCTTGAAAAAGTCCAAAATAAATTCATTAGGTACTTAAGTTTTAAATTACACAAACCTTTAAGCGACCATTCCTACTCAGAAATTAGAAATACATTAAACCTTCCTAGGCTATCTTCCAGACGGATATATGCTGATGTTTTGTTTCTTCATAAACTACTGAATTCAAAAATTAATTGCAATGATCTACTGTCTCTAATCGACTTTAATGTTCCCTCTAGAGTTACTAGAACATCTCATAATTTTGCAATTAAATTTCATCGCTCTAACTTTGGTAGGCATTCTCCACTGAGTAGAATCATTCTAAATGGAAATAGAATAGACTTTGATTTGTTGCTGTGCGCTTCGGAAAATGTCTGTAGAATGTGTTTAAAAAAAATTTTGTAATTTTATGTGATTTGTATTTGCTATGTGCTTTATATAGTTTTAGTATTTGTTTTTTTTTTCTATATGGCTGCATCGCCAATTCTTTTCATACATATTTGCTATATCTTTGTAATTATTGTATCACTAGATAATACTTGTAATACTTTGTGTATATATTGAATTGGGTGGTATCCCGTTAATAAATAAATAAATAAATAAAGAACCTGATAGAGAAGTCTGCAGAATACAACAAACCATTGGCACTGATATTTGTCGACTACGAGAAAGCATTCACGTATTTTAGAGTGGAGATCAAGGTAAGAAGCAGTAAGGAGCAGAGGACGCTCACCAACTAGATGGACTCACGACCTGTTAGCAATAACTGGATGCAAGCCACACAAGACAGAGACAGACGGAAAGAGCTGAGGGATGCCTATGTCCAGCAGTAGACGCATACAGGTTAATGATGATGATGATAATGAATAAGCAGACATAAAATTTCATTCACCCACATATAGTAATAACACGCTATAAGAAGTATTCGCTCCTGTCGGCACTCCTTAAGTGCCACGCGACGTTTTTCTCGGTATATTCCTGTAATTTTTGTTGCAAATTTCTAGTAGTCTATATTCTATGCTAAAATATTACTAATTAACAATTTTTTTAGAACTATGGGTTAGTTATCATCTTCTCTTCGGATGCAGTAACATTGGAAAGCCAAAAAATCATTGATTTGGCTTATAAGGAGCTTAGAAAAAGATCCACTACAAAATTGCAAAAGGAAGAGCTGAAAAGATTGATAGTTAAAGTCAAATATTACGTACCATCACTGACGGCTGCCAAATTTTTTAAAATTAACAGGAACACCATTCTGGGGCTTATCAGCGTTGCTACCACTTATTCTATTGTTATAATACAATTAGGGGATTCTAATTTTGATGTTAATAATACTAATAGTACTAATTAATAAAGTATTTGCTTCGTTAATTGTATTTGTACTAAATATTCATATTATGGTCCCAAAAAATTGTCTACAAATTAAAAAAATGCTTATCTTACTCTTTACAATTTTTTTTTCCTTTTCATTCTAAATACCTAACATCTGCTCAAAGACATAGCATTATACATGTCAATTAGCCCTTCTCTATCGCTCACTTGGGTAACTCCATTTGGCGCGTCCAGTTCGCGGTGTAGGCATCACTCCAATAGACCGTAGGTAATACATGGTAAATAAAAGTTTAGATTGGAACCCAGTTTTGTGGAGTATAACCTACTTAGGGATACAGTGAATACCACAATGTTAGGCACAGCGGAGAAGAACATCTTCGGTACGAGGTGCATGGCGAAAGTGGTAACTATGGATTTTAGGGATGCTATAAAATCACACCGACAGCGTCTGTCCGAGATTGAGCAACAGGCATGATTTTTGATGTTTTGAATTTGATAACGGTCCTTAGCTATAATAGTAAATTGATTCTGAATGTAAATTTGGTTTGAGCCCATCACGTCAAGATTTTTCACAAAATTGAAAAACCTTGCAAGATATTTTGTACTAGAGAAAAAAAGTACCTTGATATTTGGATTTTGAAGAATTGATATTTCGTAACTTTCATTAAAATTATTTCTTTAAAATACTTGATGATACATCGATAGAAAATATTTTAGTATAATATGTTTATTTGGCGTAAATCAGTTGTTTGATTGTCGAGTGTTTAGTATACCATACTGTCATCAATAAAGTGTATAAACAGTCCTGATAGTTTGTTAAGTATGTGATGATTTAACGATAGCAAAGCAACAACGAAACATAATAGAATTTATCACGAAAGTTTATTACGCCTACTTCGGTGTAAAGCTTGGTGATCACACAAAGTTTGCTTTCAGTGTGTGGAGCTACTGAGAAAATTGGCAAAACGTATATGTAGCTCTTTCCCCTGGCGAATTCCTATGGTATGTAGGGAAACACAAACCATGAAGAAGACTGTTACTTTTGCTCTTGCGATGTCAATGGTTTCAATTCTAAAATAAACATACAGTTAAGTATCCTGATTTACGATCTGCTAAATGACCTATACCTTATAGACCAGGAATCTCCATTCCTCCACCTTTTCTTCACACCATCCAACAGCAATCACCAGATGAAAGTTTAAACGAAAGAACCGATAAAGATGAATTCAATCCTGATATAGACCAATTTCAACAGATTCTGTAAGCTGAATTAAAAGGTTTAGTAGGAAACTTGGGCCTGTCGAAGGATGCTTCACAAATCTTAGGATCACTGTTGGAAGATAAAAATCTGTTGGCTCCAGAAACCACATTTTCGTGGTATAGACATTATAAAAAATTTTTTCGGAATGTTTCTCCCAAGAGAGTTCACTGATGTATTGTAATAATATTACTAAAGTATTCGTGAAACTGGGAGCTGATAATTATGATTCCACATCATGGCGGTTATTAGTTGATTCTTCTAAGAGAAGTCTGAAGGGTGTCTTGTTGCACAATGGTAACACTTATGCCTTAGTGCCTGTTGACAACTCTGTGGAGAGCTCAACATAATAGTCATGCTTTTGGGTTGGCAGTCTGCATTCACAAAGTATCCATGTTTTTTGTGCGAGTGGGGCTGTCGCCCATTCAGAGAAAGAACTGTACTGAGACAGAAAAAATATGCAACATGATGGATTACTTTACTCAAAATTAGTTCTTTTGTCTCCCCTTCACATAAATTTAGGATTGATGAAGCAGTTTGTCAAAGCAATAAATAAACGAAGTGCCTGATTTAAATACCTGTGCGACAAATTTCCTGTACTGTCTGAAGCTAAACTTAAAGAAAGAATTTTTGTAGGCCCTCAAATTTGAACCTTAAAATCGGATTGCTTCAGAATACACTGACCCACGATGAATCTGAAGCATAGAGTTCTGTTATAGGTGTCATAGGTTTCCTTGGAAACAACACAACTCCAAACTTCAAAAAAATTATGGTCAATATGGTCAATATGGACAAATTTTCTGGATCCTCACGTTGACTATTTTCCCAAAAATCTTAAAAATGTCGGCGAGAAACAGGGAGAAAGGTTTCATTAAGACATATTGGAGGAAGGCTACCAAGGAAGATGGGATATTAGAATAATGGCTGATTACTGTTAGACCTTAAAGAGGGACTTATGAAAATCCACAAAAAGAAATTTATAAAATGCAGTGTTCACAAAAAAAGAGAACGATTGTATTAAAAAAAAAACCAACGATTGTCTAAAGAAGATTATACTGCATTGTTTTTTATGAACAACTTAATTTTCCAGTGTAATTTTCTATTAAAATTAGTTTCAATAAATATTTTAGTATTTTTGACAGTTTATATGTATGCAAAATTTTAAACACACTTTCCTTAAAAACCTGATGTGCTGAAAAAAATAAGCACATATTCATAATCAACCTACTTCATTTACTATAAGACACCTACTAAACTTGAAACACGATCGAAACGTCGTTAGCAGAGGTCAGAAAGAAAGAAGAAAGCCTAACCACTTTAAAATCCGGTTTTATTTTCTATCATGTCGGAGAGAACGATGAAAATGGAGGTATTGGGTTCTTCACTAATAAAAAATTAGTAAAGAATAGAACAGTTTTACGATAATTTGTACATAGCTGTTACAAAAGACCATTGAACGAGATGTGGCCAAAATTTTTAAACATGTAAAATACAAGAGTAAGTTTAGGTTGGGCCCCACTCGGAAAAATGAGAGACGTGGAAAACAAATGTCCCAATCCAGTTAAAAAGGAAAGCTTCATTCTCAACCAGAAAGTTTAATTCTCAAAAAATATCACCCGAAAAATTGAATGATCGAAATAAGCTTGAGAGATATACGACGAAACGAGGAAGTTCGAAGACGAACCGGAGTGTAAGACATTATTGAATGTATTAATGACAATTTTATAGCTGAACAGAAATTGATGCAAATATATAGTGGAAGCCTATGTGTAACAATGAATGACTTACTGGACTCTTTTTGTTATTATATAGTTAATTTTTTCCCTTTTAATACCATATATATTTATATGGTATTAAATTTAGTATTATGTATTAATGTAATTTTGTGTTTTTATTTTTCTATTTTATCTATATGATATATTTTTACCATCTTATATTTTGCTATCAACTTGTTAGCATATAAATATGTGCATAACTGTGAATAACTATATAAATAATGCATTAATGCCTACATATAGAGTACATACACACAAAAGACTTTTTAAATTGTCTATAATAGAGCTTAAACTGTGTGTCGGATAGTTCGGTTTAAAACAGTATAATCTATAGGCAGAGACGCCACCTATCAGCAACTTACTTAAACGAGTTGTAACGTAAGTTGCATATCTATTAGAAAAAGTTAATGAATTATTTTATTTATGTGCAGTATTTTATATTGAAATATAATTGAAGATAGCTAAAAAGAAACCTAATGAAGAATATCTACGTACTATAAGGAAAAAGCATTTAAAAATAACCTGCATGAAAGCAATAAAATGAACTGTTATCGCAAAACAAGCTGAAATCTACATTAGCTAATAATGCCACCAAAAGAAGCAATCGTTGTCATCACTGTCCAGCATTCTGCTATCTTTAGTCCATGCTGAATATTGGCTCCCTCTATTAATTTTTAACTTTCTAAATTTTCAATAGTTACAATTAACGACGTTGGTGGTCATCTTAGACTACTTTTCGGTAATGACTTATTATTTTCTATTCACCATATATACAAAATGAAACAATCCTGTTGATTTTGTTTACAGCACTCTTCCTATGTGCCTGAAATTAGTTGTACATAATCTATGTAACTGTCCAATAGTTTCAAAAGTTTTGAATTGTCTGTATTTAGAGTTGCATATCTGATAGAAGAATTGTAGGAATAAGTCAGACAGTATTGTACGAAAAATCTATGCCGTGAAATTCAATTTAAAATATTAAAAACTCGATTTAACACTTTATGTGAGGGCAAAAGTTTATATCTGACATGATTGTAATATAGAAATACTCATCTAGCTCATAATACTTTATTCCAAGTCCTGCTGGCAGACGTTTGAGAGGTCATTTTGATGATGATCAACTGATAGAAAAATTAAATGCAAGGATAAGTTAATTATTGGTTATAAGTTTATGTTTCAGTTTGGCAAAACGTGGGATTCAACCAATAATTTTATTATAAAATATTATATAAAAGAGATTATAAAATTAGCTTATAAAATTAAAATAAAACCAAACTACCGAAATAAGCAGACGAGTAAGAATGGGATGGGCCGCATTTGGAAAACTCTCATACATACTGAAAGACAAAAAGATACCCCAAAACCTTCGAACTAAAGTGTACGATTCTTGTATCCTTCCCGTTCTCACTTACGGAGCTCAAACCTGGACATTCACAAAAAAGAACATGGACAAGATTCGAAAAACTCAGCGAGCCATGCAACAACAGATGCTTGGTATCTCACTAATAGATCGGCAAACGAACAAAGCAATCCGGAACAAAACAAAAATAAAGGACGCCGCGAAACAAGCAGCTAAATTAAAATGGAAATGGGTTGGACACAACGAACGTCTCGAAGATGGTAGATCGAACAAAGAAGTCGGAAACTGGTGACCGTACGATGCGAAGAGACCAAGAGGAAGACCTCAAATGCGCTGGAGCGACGATATCAAAAGAGTCGCAGGACCAATGTGGAAACGCCTAGCACACAACAGGGATGAATGGCGAGAAATGGGAGAGGCCTTTATTCGACAATTCGGATAGAAAAAGGGCTATAAAAAAATAAAATTAGACCTAGAGATTATCTAGTCAAGTTAAATAAATATTAAGTACAAATGTTTTGTGTGAGATAGAAAATTTAGATTCGTATGCTTCAAATGTGCAGAATTTAGTATTGTATAGTTCTGATCTGTTTATGCTTTTAAAAGTTTTATTATAGTATATTGTTTTTACTGCTAGAACGTATTGTATTATTTTTTTGAAGTCCCTAAAAAGTAAAAATTAAAGGTAAGACTGAACTTGACTAAGTTATAAAATATCCTGACTTGAAATGTACAGGATTAGAATCAGTTGAACTTTTTATGATTGCAAATGAAAGAATACGAATAAGGCACAAAAGATTCCTTTAGATTCGCATCATATCTACGTTTGTCCACGTAGCTTTCGAATGATCCTTCGTTGTGGGTGTTAAATAATGACAAACAAATATTGTTAAAAAGATTAACATATTAATATTTTCCAAGTATGTCGATTGTGATTCAAATTATGATATACTAAATACATGAATTTTATCAGTTAGCGGATAAAGCGTATATACTTAAGTACTCTTAAAGTTATTTTTGTACCAGTATCACAATAAAAGACATTCTTTAAGATTAATCAATTGACAAATCATAAATTATCGGCTAACTTTTTTATCGAATATTTTTTTCAATGGCAATAATGAGGTAAGGTTATCTGTTTGTTTGATAACATCCACACTAAACATATTGCCTACCAACAGCAATGATAAACGATAAAATTAAAGAAAAAGTATGGTACAGTAGTAGTACTCAGTGTCACAAAAAGGCATATTGAAAATAAGTAAACTAACAAAGCACTATAAGGAAAACATACCAAAGAAACGAAGATAGTTACGGAATTATTAGGGCTGGTTAGAACGAATTATTCCGAGAGATTGGCTCAAATCAACATTTATTACATTACCAAAAAAACCTAATGCAAAGGAATGTAATGACCACCGTATAATTAGTATAATGAGTCACACACTAAAAATATTCTTAAAAATTATCCATTTAAGAATTTTCAGAAAAGTGGAACAAGACATCACCAATTTGGATTTAGGAATGCCATGGGTACACGAGAGGCATTATTTGGATTTAACGTCCTCATGCAAAGATGTATGGATGTAAACCAACCACTCTATGTTTGTTTTATTGATTACAATAAGGCGTTAGATCCGTCTTATACAGTTACTTAAAGATAAACACATTGACAAAAAAGACTTAAGAATAATAACTCATCTCTACTTTAACCAAACAGCAAAAGTCAGGGTAGGCAAAGAACTTTCGGAGGAAGTAGAGATAAAAAAGAGGCGTAAGGCAAGGTTGCATACTCTCCCCCTTATTGTTCAATCTATATTCGGAAGAAATAATTAAAAAATCACTCGAAAATGTAACAATTGGAATAAAAGTCAACGGCAGACCCATCAACAATATCAGATATGCCGATGATATTATACTAATTGCAGAAAATATACAAGATCTACAGACACTTTTAGATAATGTAGTAAATGCTAGTGAGGAAAGCGGACTAACGCTTAATGCTAATAAAACAAAATTTATGACAATTTCCAAAACACAACAACAAGACTTTTTAAACATAAGAGGGGTTCCAATAGAGAAAGTAAAAAAATACAGACATCTTGGTATTATTGTACAATTATTAATGAAAATAAAGAGTATACAGAAGAAATAAAAATGACAATTGGACAAGCTAGAGCAACATTTAATAAGATGAGAAAAGTATTATGCAGTAGAGACCTTAGTTTACAACTCAAAATAAGAATATTACGTTTATATGTGTTTTCGGTGCTGCTGTATGGGGTGGAGGCCTGGACGTTAAAGAAAGAGGTGAGCGATCGACTTTAAGCATATTAAAGAATATATTTAAGAATATTAAAAATAAGTTGGGTAGACCGAATAACAAATGTTGAAGTCCTCAGAAAGATGACAAAGGAAATGGAAATCATGAATACGATTAAGATAAGGAAGTTACAACATCTCGGCCACGATATGAGAGGGGATAAATATGTGTTGCTACAAACCCCATTGCAGGGAAAAATACGGGGAAATCGAAGTATTGGAAGAAGACGCATCTCCTGGCTCAACAATCTGAGAAAGTGGTATAATTGCAGTTCCGTCGACTTGTTCAGAGCTGCAATCTCAAAAGTGAAAATAGCTGTGATGATTACCAACCTCCTTAGAGGAGACGGTACCTAAAGAAGAAGAAGAACGAATTGATCAGATACATATATAGCAATATAGTGAGACGATATAGAGTGAAGATTAATACTTGCATAAAGTGTATTTGGCAATTTCAAAGTTCAGCAAACCTGAATTCAAGAAGACAAGTTATTTCTTAACACTTTCTTTCAAATAACCATAAATTCTTATACATTTTATCCAATCTCTAGAAGTAAACCTAACAAGAAAGAAAAATTATTGGGAAAGGCAACGGAAAACCAACCCAATTATTTTCCCAAGTTCATTAACATGGAGCTCAACAGTTAAGACAATATTACTGCTCATGGTCCTCAGAAGCCAAGATTCGGCAGAGGAGGACATACGATATCAACTTGTAGGGCTTCCCCGGTCATCCCTGCAGTTTAAGACATAAAACAACATCCCTAAAGATTTTCGGGAATACAAATAGGTAACAGTAAAATTATTTAAAGAATGAAACATTATTTAGCTCAAATAATATTGTTGCAAGATTTTGAACGTATGTTCAAAATCTTGCTTTGTTTCAAACAAGTCTTTATCTAAGTCTATATCAATACCTTCCTTCAAAAAGGAGACAAATCTAACTCGAAAAATTACATAGGAATTAATTTATTAAACACAATACTATAAAATTAACAACCAAAGTGATAACAAATCAACTGAATGAAATTATAACACTAGCAGAAGAACAACAATGTTTTAGGTCGGAAAGATCATGCACCCATGCTATATTTATAATGAGGCAAATGCAAGGGAAATCATTAGAATAAAACAAACCGCCATATCTATGTTTCGTGGACCTTAAGAAAACATTTAACCAGGTCAAATTAAAGAATTTCTGCAAGAGAGATACGTTTAGGAATAATCAAAATGATCGAAAATATCTACCAAAACAACACAATAAACGTAAAAGTAGAAAAAGAACTAACTGACCCTATTGAAGCTGGCAATGGAATAAGACAGGGAGATTTTCTGAGTCCTCTATTGTTCAACCTTATTGTGAATGTAATAATAAAAAAGTAAGAACTAAAAAAGGATGGGAAAGAATGGGAGGAAAACAACTTAAAATAATCTGCTATGCAGACGACGCAATACTACTCTCTCAAAGTGAAGATGATTTACAACGTATGTTGCACCAATTTAATATAACCGCCAGAAAATTTAACGTGTTAGTTCCCCAAAAAAAAAAACAAAATGCATGGTTATAACAGCAAATTTACTAAGATGTAAATTGGAGCTGGAAGGTCAGATAATAGAACAAGTTATGGAGTATAAATATCTAGACATCACATTATCTAGCTACAAAAAGCTCGAAACAGAAGTGAAAGATCAAGTGAATAGAGCAAATAGAGCCGCAGGTTGCCTGAATGAAACAATATGGAGAAATAAAAATATCGGGAAAGAAATGAAAGGCAGAATTTACAAAATAGTCATCAGACCAATAATGACATGCGCGGCAGAAAGACGACCTGACACAGAGAGAACAAAAAGAATGTTAGAAACAGCAGAGACGAAACCACCATAGAGTAGTAAAGACGGCAAGAGAAGATTCCCCAATAGGAAGACGGTCAGTAGAAAGACCACAAAAACGATGGAACGACAACTTACTGGAGGCACATTAAAAAATAGACAGAGTCATGTCTACATAAAAAGAAGAAGAAGTCTCTGTCGCTGGATAGCGGCGCTTTTTGTCAGCGAAATTTGACTAATTACGAGCGGAAATTAAATTAGAAACAAAGTATGTTGCATATATGTTGAAATAGCATATATTGGACATACAATGCTGGTAAAACAATAAAAGATTCCTCGAATAATTATGATAAGTAAGATCGAACGACGCAAATAAGTGCAACTGTTCAGAATTGCTCAAGACAGTGATAGCCTTGCCGTGTTAATCGATAACGTCAAGGGGAATTAATAAGGTACGCTGAGAAGAAAAAAGAAGAAGTGCATTACAACACTGAATAGGCAGAGAAAGAAAGATTCTTAAGAAAATTAAAGAATACAGAAAAAATGGAAACAATGTAAGGAACCTAAAAAAAAGAAGATTTTAGGTTGTACTATATAAGTTGTTAAATGCAAAAATTGGTAAAGTGATTGGTAATTAGTGATTTTGTTCTAGGGAAGAGAAATGAAAGGGGAGAAAGATTATAAAACTATTGTGGAAGATGAAGAATGCAATACTAAATACGTTCTTCAAACTACCACCAAGACGCTTGTATACTTAAGTCTCTCCGTAAGATCAACCAGGAAACATAATAAGGAATCAAAATAATTACATATAAAGACATTCCGTGATGGATGCCCGATTATCCCGAAGATCAGTTAAAAGTTACTTTGGTGCTGACGTATCGTCAGGTCATATTCTTGTTATTGGTAAATATAGGTTTAAAAGATAAAGAAACAAAAGAGACAGCCGCACGAATTTTTCTGAAAAGCTAAGTAACATGGACCAAACATATGATCCAGAAGAATCACTCCAGAATATATCTGAAACCTTAAGCAAGATCAGAGAAGAACTCAAGAAAGAAAGAAGAAAATCAAAGAATAACAAAAGAATGTATAAAAATATTTAGAGATAAATAAGAACTGAAATACGAAAGGCCAAAGAAAATTGGTTAAAAACATAGTGTGAAGAAGAGTTATTTAAACAAAAACACGATACATTTAATATGCATAAAAAAACAAGCAGCTGGTCTTAAAGAATCCAACACAGCTAGCGAACTGCAAGATATGACTGAGGAACATAAAAGATAGGAACTGCAACATGAGGAACAGCGAAAGATATGGGTTGCTGCAATTAATTCTACAAGGAAAAGTAGAAGGAAAACGAGGACCAGGAAGGCGAAGGATTTCCTGGCTGAAAAATCTACGTACGTGATTCAAGACAACAACCACAAATCTTTTCAGAGTCATAGTTTGCAAAATACAGATTGCCATTATGGTCGCCAACATCCGAAACGGAAAGGCACTACAAGAAAATATAAGTCGAATAATATTTAAAGCTGATCTTCTATTAAAATTATTATCTCTACTGCTACTTGATCAGGATATGTCACGTTCTATTGTTTTGTCAGTTTTATTCATTTTATTGCGTACCTACAGCGTCTCGTGTTCAATGTTAAAGTTAAAATGTTGTTTTTTTAGTAAAAGCTGCTTAGTATGTCTCATTTTTTGGTACTAATTGTTCGATTTCTTTACAGCTTTCTTCGTACCATTTTTACTTTACTTCACGTATCGATTTTCTTATTTCCATATATATGACATTAAATGGATTTATGTCTACATTTTTGTGTGATTTTGTTCTTTCACGATTTCTTGGAATTAATTTAACAATCCATTTTTTTAGTTCCTGTTTCCTGTGAAACATCATGTTCGTTATAGTTTTGGTTTTCCGGTGTTTTTTGTCTTCCGGTTATTGTAAACGTACTTTTAGGGTACGTAAGTGGTATAATAATTCACATTTTTTGCCGATTCCAATAAGAACAATGATTGTAGTGATAACAAAACCAAAATTTTGCAATGCACTTTTGCGATTCTAACAGTGTACCAAACTATTGCCAGGTAAATCACGTCTAGTGTTGCTCAAAATCGGTCTTGGTCTTGCAGTCTTGGTCTTGTTCTTGCGTTTTTGCAAGACCAAGACCAAGACCAAGACCGCCTAATTTTAGCAAGACCAAGACCAAGACTGACCGTGCAAGATTTAAGCAAGAACAAGACTAAGCCTGCGAGACTCTTGCGTCTTGCAGTTAGGACTGAGTGTGGTTTTAGCGAGTATAGTAGTTCGGGTATATGCTTAAAGACTCTATGAGATGCAAAAAAATATGTAATAAAAATTTGAAAAACTGGACTTATGCGCATTACAAACAATACCATAAACATACATACCGAATCAAAATATTCATTAAAATAAAACACATTTGACACGTGCTCAGAGGTCATAATTACAATGTAAAAATAAAATATTTTGTACATTCTTCTCCAGCAGACGACTTCTTCGCTCTGAAATTAATTGTCCATATTTTGAGAATAGCCGCCCTCTAATCATAAAAATAATATTCTTGCATTGCGACGCCGACAGTAATATCGTATCGATATTTTTTTAAATATGTCACCCTAGCTAATAAAAAATATAATTGTTACGGACACCCACTTAATAACTCAATTTTTTCCCATTATAATTTAGTCAGGAGGAATCTAAATAAACAAATCTTATCGACCTAAGACTATAAATTGTTTCTGCTGAGTGTGCGATGAGATCATTCGGTTAAACCAAATTTGCTGAAAGAGCGTGGCTAATATTCAAAAGTACCGTAACAGATAATGTTAGTAATGAAGTATTTAGAATACCGAAGTAACGATATATAATTCTCGGTTTGTTATTAGATACTTAGGGTATTGGATAGTAACGAACACAAAGTAACTAGTAGTATAGTAGTTACTTTTTCGACATCACTTAACTTTATTCCCAATTGAGCTTTCCATTGAGTCTAATGTAATAATTGTTTTTCATCTAATCCTTGTTGTTACCGGAGTGACAAGTTTACAATTTGACATGAGGGACAAAGATTCAAATAGTTCTAGGCCGAGTAGTGAGCGTTAGAGTTATAGATCTAAAAGACGTAAAAGCAAATTTGATTTGCGAAATAATTCATGCATCATGCAAAAAGGTTGGAATGAGAATGATCAACAGAAACACGTCAGATTTAAAGAAGCATCTAATATCTTTTCACAAAAAATAATTACAAATATTTCTTCCCGAAAAACCAAAATTCGGTGGAGATATTACAAGCTTTTTAATAACCTCTAGAAAAAGTGGAGATGTAAAAAAATATAGTTATTACCTTATTACCAATTACATATATTATGTACCTACTACTTTATTTTGGTAAATTAATGTATTTATTAAGTAGGATCTCCTTAATTTAAAATAACTTCTTTTGATTACCATTGCTTTTTTAACTATTCTTTATTTTTCAAGTTAGTTTTTTAAATAAAAGTAAAGATAAGATTGGTAAAAACATTTATTTTGCTTTAGTAAGTGGATTATAGTTTGTTATCTTCTGTTAAATCTTGTTAAATCTGTGCAATTGATACATGTATGTGGATTTTTTGCCCATCATGTCCATCAATCCCTTTCTAGCCAGATAATGTTCTTTACAATATAGGCATGCTTATGTCATTAATTTGTTTTTTTTTGTTTTAACCATGTTTTAGCACATGTAAGCTTAGTAAATGCAAACATTTGTTAAGAAATAGATTGACTTTCGTGGGGCCTGGTAGATAGCTGAGTTAGTTAGAGCATAGGCAAGAATCACTTTGATCGTCGCTTCAAACCCCACCTAGTGTCAGTTGTTTAGACATTTATTAATTTGGTTAGTCTTTATTATGGCTATGTTAATTCAAGCTTAAAATGTACTTACTCTGTTACGTTGTTCTAAGATCTAAAGTAACGTTTAATAAATACCAATAGGCTAATTAATGGATAACTGCAAGACTTGCAAGACTCTTGCGGCAAGACCAAGACCAAGACCAAGACCGGGAGTGCAATACCAAGACCAAGACCAAGACCAGGTGTATTGGCGCAAGACCAAGACCAAGACTGTCTAAGTCTCGTCTTGTTCTTGCATTTGGGCAACACTAATCACGTCTGATAAGTTCTTAGTTTGTATAATAATTATCTTTTATGTTGACGAATTACTAGTTTATCAGAGGGGTAATTCCCTCCAAAATGACGCCACTAGTAATTTGATCTAAAAAGTGGGATTTTCGATAATTGTTGATTATAAACAAGAACGTTTGTTTCTAATTTCTGTGAATGTTGTTGTAATTAACGAGGATTTTAGAATCGGTAAGAAGAATATGTATTTTTATTATATTAGAAAAGGGTGTAATGTTTAAGAAATTCATTATTGCTAGATTTAAATGATATAAATCGTCAAACGTTTTGTTGTTTTTTTTTATATGTTTTGATGTACCTATATGTATAGGTCTGACATTCGTGGAACTTACAAAATTATTGACAGGCTTTCAGTTTCTTGTTTTCTTTCATAACATATTGTCAATTTATTAATAATTTATCTTTCCTTTTGTTCTGTATATCTATCAATCAGCTCCCTACATAAGTACCTCTGTTTTACTCCACTTCTGTCTTGATAAATGTTTTTCTTCTTCTCATATTCTTGTTCCTAATATAGGTAGCACATTTGTTCTCATTTGGCTCATATCTCCTTTCTCAATGCTTTAACATCCAGTAAATGTATAATTCTTCTATACTCTTAATTCTTTTTCTATTTTTAAGTTCTCAAGTCTATTTTTCCAGCTTTTCCTCAGTCTACTTCATCTTCAATTACCTACTCTTTTGGCTTCTTAGACTTTTTTCAGTTATTTATCTTTATCCATCATCATCATTGTGGCTTTACAACCCTGTGAGCTGAGTGGGTCCTAGGCTCCTCAAGAATTTCTCTCCAGTCGTCCCTATCCATCGCCTATTCCCATATTTCTCATGTCTTCATCTGTGTTATCAAGGAACCTTGTTCTGGGTCTTCCTCTTCTTCTCTGACAATGGGTCTATCAAGGAGCGTTTTTCTAGCTGGGTCATTTTGTTCCATACCCATTACATGCCTTATCCACCTCAGACGTCCTTTCTTAATATGTTTTTACGATATCAGGTTCATAATATGTTCTATAAAGTTCGAAGTTGTATCGTCTTCTCCACACTCCATTGTCATTCGCCGTAGGATTTGTAGTTGCGTACTTATCTTTATATACTTCGTTTGTTGGTGTTTTAATGCTACATACACCTCTCGTACAGCGTTTTCAGTTCTCTCAAAACTATCATGAGCATACGCCAGGATTTGCACTGATTTATTATATTATTGAACCAGTAGTTGTGATTTGTCACATACGTATTACTTTTTCCAGAGCCAAATTTATCTTTATCTAACTTTATTATATGTTCTTGTTCAGTTATTCTTCAGTACTTAAGTCTGGAACTGTCTATAACCGTCTTTTCTTTTAAACTTCTTTTCCAGTGTCTAGTTTCCCTTCTAAAATATGGATATTACGACTTGTTTGTTTAATTAATTTTTTCTTTAGCATTCTTGTAATCTGAGGAAGAGCAAAGAGCAAAGAAAAAGTAGCAAAGACCCTATACATAGTTGAAAACAAAAAATATCTATTTCCGTTTTGTAAACGTTTACACTGTTTTTATAGAAATTTGAAACAAAAACTTTATCATTTGGTGATGCGTATAATATAATGTTTTTTAATAAAAATGTTTTTATTATTAAAGGTAACAAATCAACAACCTTTGAATAGACAATTATGTTCAGAGGTGCAGATAATATTTTCAAGAGGCTGGCTGACGTAAATATAATCATCTCAGCTGAGATGTCTTATAGGTCAGGTAAGAATCAAAGATTATTTTAAAGAATTTTGTAGAAGCAAAAGGATTGGGAAGGTTTTCTACAAAAAAACGTACTGAGAATTACTTATGTAAAAAAATACGATATGCATTTGCTTTTGAATATATTTTTTATCTATAGCACATCATTTTTGAAATTCTGGAACATTTGAACAAACTATCTTGAGTATTTTGCCATTAAGATAGAAAGAAGGGGAATATGAAACAAATGGTTGACACATAATATGAACCATCACAAACCATTTGCGAGATGTATCTACCCTTACAAGTAAGTTGATGAACAAGTATAATGTTAGAAAACTGAAAGATCCCAATGTTCGACTGAAGGTGAGGGAAAACCTCAATACAAATGTGCTAAAATGCAGAAATACAGGAACTATAGAGGAAAGCCTGACCACCACACAAGAAATAGTGAGAGAAATAAAAAAACAACACCATAGAGGAAAGATACAGAGAAATGTAAATCGTGGATGACCGATGAAATACTTGAACTTATGGATCAGAGAAAAAAACAAAGAAAATCTCCAAGAATATAAGAGAATACATACCATCGTCACAAAAAAGATAAGAGAAGCCAAAGAGAAACAAAAAACAGAACAATGTCAAGAAATAGAGGAGTATCAGAGTCGATATGATAATTTCAATGTCCATCGAAAGGTACAGAAAATAGCTGGAACAGATGATGAAGGCAATCTTGTCATAACCAAAGAAGATAAAAATAATGTATGGGAAGAATACTTGGAGAAACTTTTCCACAGCCTTAGAACAATACAAGAACCCACCATTGAAGAAAATTCATCCACATTCAATTGTTAGCCACAGTAAAAATAGCCAAAATCGAAAACCTCGGTCACATCATAAGGAACAGCGAAAGATATGGGTTGCTGTAGTTAATTCTACAAGGAAAAGTAGAAGGAAAACGAGGACCAGAAAGGCGAAGAATTTCCTGGCTGAAAAATCTACGTACGTGGTTCAACACAACAACCACAAATCTTTTTAGAGCAGTAGTTTGCAAAATAAAGATTACCTTGATAGTCGCCAACATCCGAAAGAGGTCTAAGTTGACATTGTTAACACACTAATCACAAAAGGGTAATTTTACGAATTATTAGTGATACGGAATAAGCCTAGAGCTTTGCATCTCTCCCTCGTATATACAGCCGTTTCTTTTCAAGATAATACACACGTCATTTAACAGATTGCTACGTGTTGATGTATAAACAATTTTGCCTTATTTTAAATATAGTAATCGATGACGTAGATAGTACATCAACTTTATATCATAGAGAAAAACATACATAATTTTGACGTCAATTTTTAGTTTTTCATACAATTTTTATCGCATATTTGGTAGTTTGGCTATCGGATATTTAAGACTCAGCAACTGAATTTTAATTAAACTATTAATTTTTTAAATTATTCATTTATTCAAAATCGACAGAATTTAATAGTTTAAGATAAGTTCCAAAATTTAAAATTCCTGATATACTCGATTAATAAATAATTAATATTTTTCTACAGCTATTTTCTTCCGGCATCTTACTATTTTTATTGGGAATAAATAAACCACAATTTAAGTTTAAAATAAGTTAATTGATGTTTTGATTCTGATGAAAATCGTTTTCAAAATACGTCCTCAAAGTGCTGCTTATGTAGGAAAAATGTATTATTTATACGTCTTTCATTTGTACTATTATACATAGTTCTGTTAAAAGATCCGCATTCCCATTTCTAACATCCACATTGAATGGTTGTTTTATTCCTGGGATAATATTGTCACCGATTCGAGCGTTGAAGTCACTCAAAAAGTTTGCTGAAGTGTCGTTATCTTGTTTTCCTCCAAGTTTTATTTTGATTCCAATAATTCTTTCTGTTACGAATTTGCACTGTTCTACCTGATTAAGTATAATTTTTTATTAATTAATATGGTGACCCCTTTCTTAGCTCTTATTTCTTTTGTTACTCCGCTGTATAGCATCAGGTAGTAATGTTGTCAAACATGGTTTGGCCTTTTTCTTTTTTCTTGAATAGCACGTATGTTAATCTGTGCGTCAGTGAGTTCTTTAATGAGTTTCTATTCTCTTGAATTGAATAGAATAAAGAGTGAAATAACAAACATAAGCTAGTCTACGCGCAAGGAAATCAACCTCTATACATTAGCAACGAAGCGTCTCAACCTGCGGCGGGCAATTGAATCGGTCATTAATTCCGCTGCTAAGAAGTTTGAGTGTCTGCGTAAGCGTAGGACAGACTTTTTGGAATAACTACTAATTTAAGATTCCACCGTCATCATTTTGAGGTATCTCGCAATATTGCATTTGGAATGTACAATCCATCGAAAATATCTACTTCCATAATCAAATACAAGCGGAGTCAGACAGGGTGACTCGTTAATCCCACTTCTCTTTAATATAATAATGAACGAAATAATACAAGCAGTACGTTAAGGTGATGGTAACAGAATGGGGAACAAAGAAATCCAAATATTATGTTATGCAGACGACGCCGCAATAATCGCCGAGACAGAAGACGAGCTTCAAAGATTAACACACATCTTCAATACAACAGCCAAGAAATACAATATGATAATATCAGCAGAAAAAACCAAATGTATGAACATCTAAATAACACAGGTTGCGCAGTTTACATTCCACATAAAAGCGAATCTTTGAAAATTAAACTTCCATCACATTGTTCAATATATACTGCTGAAGCGGTAGCTATCGAAAAAGCATTAGATTGGCTAGATTCACACAATTTAAATAAAGCAGTAATATTATCAGATTCATTATCGGTCATTAAAGGATGAAACTCAGATATGACTCAACATAAAAGAAATAATATTCTTTGTGCTATTAAAAATAAAATATATAGTATAGATATTACAGTTATTTGGGTTAAAAGTCATATAGGTATCGAGGGAAATGAACTGGTTGATCAGCTTGCTAAAGATGCGACCCATGTTGGACTCTATATTCACATATTTACATTGGAGGACTTACAACAACATTATTATAAAAAATTTTTTATAAATTGGAAAGAAAAATGGAAAAACATAGCAACGAATTCAAATAATCAATATTATACTATCCACCCTACCCTACCACAAGATGTTGACTATATTTTCAAATATGCAATGCCAAAGAAGTTGACAGCCACAATTACTCGACTGAAAACTAATCACGGTGCATTCCCAGCTCACTTGGCTAAGTTAAATATTATGCCTTCTGGGGTATGCTCATGCGATAATATATCACAATGTGACATCAACCATATTCTTTTTAAGTGCGATAAACATAGGTATGAAACAGATCAGCTGTATTCAAAACTATCAGAACTTAAAATTCAGACTCCCATAAACATCACCCTTTTACTCTCCTTAGATAGTAGAGAAGTATACGAACTAATATGTAACTTTTTATTTAAAGTTGGTTACATTATTTAAAAACTAATATCTTACATTACAATTCTGTGGCTAAAGGACTAGTTTCCAAGCCAACTCACCAAACACACACACACACACACACAACATCTAAATACCCACTACGATGTAAAATCGAAATTGGTGGGAAAATAATAAAGCAGGAAACAGGGTTTAGATATCTGGAAATAGATATAACTAGTTAGGAAATGTTGAAAAAGAAGTACGACAAAAAAGCTTAAAAGCAAGTAAAGCGGCGGGATCTCTTAATGACACAATCTGGAAGAACAAACACCTAAGACCACAAAGACACAAAAAATAGAATCTATAAAGCAGCAATTAGACCTATATTACATACACGGCGGAGACAAGACCTGACACATCTAAAGCGAGACGACTACTAGAAACAACAGAGATGAAAAGACTCCGACGAATATCAAGGAAAAGTCTGTTGGATAGGGAGAGAAGCGAAAACATAAGAGGAGCATGCAATATAGAAGACATAAATGGATGAGTGACAAAACGGAAACAGAAGTGGAACGAACACATTAGTAGAATGGCAGAGGATAGTATAGTATAAATTGCACGAGATAAGTCACCAATTGGACGAAAAAGTATTGGCAGACCAAGAAAAAGATGCTGCGATAATTTAAACAATTTAGGAGGCTAATATGGAAGAATGAGCAGACTTTAAAACCTACATACAAGAAGGAAGAAGAAGAAGAATGTACCATGTAGCGTTGGTAATCATACAAAACACTTTGGGCTGGAATCTTTCTAATATTCCGATGTTGGACTTAGAAGCTGAACCCCAGAGTTGTATTCCATAACTTTAGACAGGCTTTATTATTTTATATATTAGGAGCTTATTTTTTAGTGACAACGTTGATTGAGCCAGTTAAGATTATAAATATATTTTAATTAACTATATACTTTATTTTGTTATATTACGTTGTTTTACATTTCTTGACTCGAAACTCGAAACAATATTTATAAATACAGATCCGTGAAATACACTAACGTTGCCACACAATATTCTACTATGTATATTTCTACAACGACTAACTATTATTGATTGATTACTATTCTAATACTATCTTCGTATTCGTATTTTTAGTTATACAAACAAATGTGTGATTTTCAATGTTACCCAAGTAGGTTCAAACTCATTTCCATTATAAATAACTCGTATATTGACTTATTCTTAAACCATAAGCCTTTATTTGCTTTTAATGTTTAAGGCTTCAAACCTTACCACACCGTAAATTCTGCTCAGTGTGAGTCCCAGTTGCTTCCTTTTTGTGAAGATATGTTTTTTACATGTAAGTGTTCTCTCCAGGTGCATACTTTGTTGATTGTTAAGGATTATGCGTGGTCAATTATCTCTGGACAACTATCTAAGGCGTAGATTGCCGTGCAACACTGAACTGAACGGGTGAAGGGTTCTACGGCTGCGTCGATTTGAAATCTAGTTTTTAGTGGAATATTTAGTTGCAGTTTTTCATCTAAGATGGTTCTAAAGTGGTCCTAGTTAGTAACTGGGACTTTTTTATAGCTAGTTTTTTACTATACTCTTGTCAACAACAGTTTTCATATATAAAAAAATAATATTTTTTCTGTATCTATAATCTAAAGAAATTCATGCACGAAAAAAAAATTGAAAATTGTTTCTGCGAAAAATAATTTCCATGAAATTATTTTATTTTATTATTTTTCTTGAAATAGATAATTTATGTAGGAGCACTCATATTGTTGTTATGATCTCCATAAATTAATGGTATAATACAGCATACTCGAAGACCACTTTTGTTTGGCCTTCATTGCAATTCCTGACATTCTTAATTTCACGAATTTCTTGACTCCTATCGTCGCCCCCCACTCGACGAACGAGTTAGCAACATTCAACCATTTAGTTTTAGTTCTTTTTATCAATGATGTTGACAATGAGATCCGCGGGTTCTTATCTACATAATAATATGAATATTAGGCCAGTCCGTTACTATTCTATTATGGAAAAAAATATGACTGCGTTTGAATCGCAATATTTGTATTTATTTCTGTACAAAATTTTTTGTTTCTTTAATCAGGTATATTGAGTATCCATGTTTTCCTATAATTTCAAATAGTTTATGGCTAATTTTTATTTAAAACTATAAATATAATATTAACAATATACAAAGAAAATTTTATTGGTCGAAGATTGTTACTTAGGATATAAAAGTTATTCGAACATCATCATCATAATTTTGGCTTTACAACCCTGTGTGGGTCCTAGCCTCCCCAAGAATTTTTCTCCAGTCGTCCCTATCCATCGCCTTCCTCCGCCAAGCACGTATTTCCATATTTCTCATGTCTTCATCGATGTTATCTAGGAATCTTGTTCTGGGTCTTCCTCTTCTTCTTTGACCAATAGGTCTATCAAGGAGCGTTTTTCTAGCTGGGTCGGTTTGCTCCATCCGCATTACATGGCCTACCCACCTCAGACGTCCTATCTTTATGTGTTTTACGATATCTGGTTCCTGGTATATCCTATAGAGTTCGAAGTTGTATCGTCTTCTCCAGACAGCATTTTCATTTACCGCTCCATAGATGCGCCTTAGTATTTTTCTTTCGAAACATCCGAACATGTTTTCATTGCTTTTTGTTAAAGTCCAGGTTTCTGAACCATATGTTAGGACTGGGCGTATTATTGTTTCGTAGAGTTTTACTTTTGTATTTCTTGATATAACTGTAGATTTAAAAAGGAGATTAAGCCCAAAATAGCATCTATTAGCCGTGCAAATTCAGCGGTTTATCTCTGCGGTAGTGTCATTTTCAGTATTGACGAGCGTTCCCAGGTATACAAATTCGTTAACTGCTTCGATGACGTCATTTTCTATAACAAGTGGCCGTAGTGTTTGTGGTTGCGTACCTATTTTCATGTATTTTGTTTTATTTGTGTTTATTATTTTTATTTTTATATAGTTATTCGTACAACTATGACAAAAATTTCAAAATAAATTATTTAAGGCTGTTAAAAAACATATAATAAGTTGTCTTTGAATATTTCACGGTTGAAAAGAAATAACTGTAAAGTTTGTTTAGCAGAAAATGGTTGACTTCAATTAGTGCGGTCGTAAATATTATTAAATTTATCTGACTTGGCCCATTGTTAAGACCTTGTACCTCGGGTAAACCATTGTTACCTGAAACCGGGCCTTTTATACTATTATCAGTTAACCCAGGATGTTTATCGTAGTATAAAATTATTATAATTGAAGTCAATCATTTACTGCTAAACAAACTTTGCAGTGTAATACCTCCCTTAATCCTTTTTGAAACGAAGCTTCTATAATGGCGTTTTATGGTTCTTCTCAGAGCTTTCTTTCAGTGCGTCAATAATTATGACGTCATATAATGTATTGGATGTTTCGAGAATTATTTCATGTAATTATTGACGAATCTGACAGATGCCAGGATTGTACTTAGCCACAGGTGAAAAGCTTATGGCAATAAACCAGTATTTTTATTGCAAGGTGTATTAAATAGTAAACAATATTGTTTATTAAATTTATAAATATGAAAACATTAAAAAATGACAACAAAACTTTATATATGACAACAAAATTTAGTTATACAATTAAATTATTTTACCGTCATTTTTTGTAAACATAAAAAAAGACCGTTTTCAAAAGCGTTTATTAGGTAACTAATATAATTATATCACGACATATCAAGTAATGATATATCTGAAACAAAAATCATAAAGGCGACAGGAACTGTAAGAGAAAATCGTGTGAAAAATGTCCAGTAATCGAGTCTAAGCTAATGAAGAAAATGGCAAGAGGTACATATGATTGTAGATTCGACAAAACTAATGAAATTTTGTGTGTGAAATGGTATGACAATAGTGTTTGTTCTACGTTATCCAATTATGATACCATTGAAGCAGTAGGTCACGTAAAACGGTGGTTCAGGGCACCAAAAGACAATGTAGTACAGCCATTTTACCTTTACTAAACATTCTGTATAGACCCGAATCCTGATGACATGGTCGTATTTATTTATTATCAATTTGAGTTCAAGACTAGTGGCTACTGATTCGCTCATTGTGATGGAATAATCAGAATCTTTTTGGATACCTTCATTTGCCAATCGTATTATAGTTGTCAAAGAAATTCTAGTGCTGCAGCAACACGCTAAAATAAACAGTAGGTAAAACAATATTATTTTTAGTTTCATTTTAAACTTACTTCACACGAACAGCAGAAATTGGTAATAAAGTTCGTCCAGCTTCCTTTTCTAATTGAAAATGGTTAAGTAATTTGAGCATCAGTACTTATTCCTTTTCCATATATCTTGGCATTTTTAAATATATTAATAAAAAAATAAATAAACCAAAACACAAAATAAAGCACAGCACTGTAAAATATTGTCAAATACTGACCTGAACGACAACGATCACTTCACTCTTTGACACTTCGGAAGGATTGCGAACATGGATGGAGTTTTATGTCAAATGTTCGTAATTAGCGTAATTGATTGGCTTAGAAAGCGCATATTTTTATAATATTATAATCAACGAATCAAACTTAGGTTAAGAATAGACCCCTTATGTACGTAACGCTGCAATATTTTTGTGTTTAATCACGAAACTTCCGCTTTTTCCGTCACATTCAACTTAATGCCTTAAAAAGAAAACGAAAAACTGTTATGCACCCAAAGAAGGAGGCTCCGAGAAGAACGTTTTTAATTTAATTTAATTTTAAAATTTTAAATCTAAAACTACATAGAAAAGCCCTGAAATTAATATTTCCACCACCAGAGAAAAAACTCAGTACCTTCCGCTCGATTACATATACAGGCAAGACATCAACAAAAATAGCCAAACACATAAAAAAAAGGAATAACACCAGCTTTTAGAACAAACAACAGACAAATATATTAAAAACAACAAGAGCCAAAATAAAAATCATTTACACAGTCGTTTATACAAACTTAAATGTGTGACAACTGTCCAAAAACTTACATTGGTCAAACTGCTACAACTTTTAACAAATGTATAGCAGAACATAAAATAGCTTTCAATAATAGAAAAATAGATTCTACATACACACCTTCTAGATCATAATCATTCTTTTACTGATGAATTTCAAATTCTTCATATTCAAAATAAAGGCCTTCAGCTATCTTTATTAGAATCTAAGGAAATTAACAAATTAAAAAATACAGACATAATTCTGAATGACCAACGTGTGACAAACAATTCTCCCCTTCTCAACATATTCAGTTAAAAAAGTGATATAAGGTTAAATGCTCGAAAAAATGAATTTTAATCAAATAAAAGGCAGATATCGAGCATAGTTTTTATTAAATCTTGCCCAAGTACTTTCGCTCCTAGAGAATCTTCAGGGACATTTCGTCAAAATTAGGTTATCCAACTATATGGTGAATGTCATAAATATGAACTGATACATTTACACAACACGAGACAACGGGCAAACAGTTTAAAAATTATTATAAATTCGAAGAAGCTACTTATTGGGTGAATACATATTGATTTCTCTCTCCTGATGTCACCCAATATGTAGCTTCTTCCAATTTATAATAATTTTTAAACTGTTTGCCCGTTGTCTCGTGTTGTGTAAATGTATCAGTTCATGTTTATGACATTCACTATATTGTTGGATAGACTAATTTTGACGAAAGGCCCATGAAGATGCTCTAGGACGAAAGTACTTGGGTAAGATTTAATAAAAACTGTGCTCGATATCTGCCTTTTATTTGATTTAAATTTATTCAGTTAAAGACTATAAAGTGTAAACACATTCCAAAAATAGATCACTTTACAAAGTGAAGAAAAATGACATGACATGGAAGATTTGACATGTATTTGTAGGTTATGTAGAAAATGAAATGTAATAAAAGTAATAAAAGGACCAATGTTTAATTCACAAAACTACACATAATAGTTCTTCCATCTAACGCTGAAGCGAAAAGGCATAAGAATTCACGCGAAGAATAATTTTTCCAATTTATTTTACTAATTTTCACTAATATTAAACCCATTATTTCCATTTTTTTTAATACGTTTTTGTCGCCGTACGCATGTGACATAATATTATGTATCACAATAAATTCAGTACCAGGCCTAAAATCCCCACTATCAGCCGCGACAGAAATACGTCGAATATAGAAATACTTTTAATCCATAAGTAGACTTACATTAAGCACCGTACACTTTAAATAATATTCGCGATAAAGAGCAGCGATTGTTTCTACAGATAAAACAACATGTTCTCTAAAAAAATGAATTCAAAGTAGTGTGTGCTTCAACTTTGGATAGCTATGAGAGTTCTCCATGTCCCATCGGTTCTCCTATCCATCGTTAATGGGCCCCAATTTGGACGCTAAACCTAGCGAGCTCCCTAATTCAGATGTAGCGCTCAGCGAGTACGACGATGGGTACAATAACGCGGGTCTGGACGTCTGCAACGAGTTCGCCGAAGTTGCTAATCGGGAGTTAATTAATCGGGAGTTGGTCAATTTAGAGAATGCCGTGGTTAACATTGACAATTCTAACGATGTGATTATTGGGCCTGTGACTCAGTTTAATGTTAATGGGAATGTTACTATATACCAGAATAAGGATGGGCAACCTGTGGAAATCGAGGAAAAACCGGACATATCGACACCAGCGTACACGGGTGAGTTTTTTAAATTATCTTACCAATCCTTTTGCATTGTACGTTGTGAACTGCGAAGTAATTGGTTTCTAGAACTTTTATCAAGATAAATATCTTCTAGGAACTATACTTGAAAGTTTTTAAAGTCATGGACGATTAATAATTTTAATTTTATCTCTACAAAGTCATCCTTATCTGTCGTCTCTATCACACACTCACATTTGAAATTATCCAAAATTACCATGTGAATTGGTTCACTGTAATTCCGTATGGTATACGTTTAATTTGTTTGTTATGCAAGCGACCATTGTTATTTTTCTGCTTTAAAGGTTATTTTTCCTATATTACTTTTTTTCTCAAGTTTCGCAAAAGGAACCTGTTTTTGCCATCTTCTTTGACTTCATGAAACGGTGTCTCTTCGGCATCGTGTTACGAACTAATTTGTGCCATTTCCTCCAGACGTTCCTCGTTTTGTTCGTCGCCTTCTTCAAAGGTTCGTACTCGATGGCTCTGTAAAGTTTGACTAGCTGTTTCGTATTACCCAAGCAAAAGCGAGAGATTGATCTAAAACTTATGGTCTTGCTAGTCGTAAAGCTTTCTGTAGTTTACTGTTTTAACCCATTGACGAAGGTATCTACAGCAATTTCTTCCAAAATATTGTCTGGTGCCTCTGGATAAGCCAACTGCACTATACGATCAATATCTGCTTCAAACTCTTAAATTTTACTTATTAGTTGTGCTTTGTAGACTTTTGTACATGGGCACATCCCCATAGCGTTTTTATTGTCGAATGAACAAGGTCTGGCAACATTTTTCTTAGTAAGTGGTAGCAATTGACTGCAACTTAGTGAGTGGTAGCAACTGTTTTCACACGTGTTAACTTATTACCACCTGCTTTTAGAACAGGTGAATTTTAATTTGTATAATAATTTAAGTAAATAAAAATAAAAGATTAGTTTAAACAATTGAGAGCGAACAAAAGAAATTTTGCCTCGCAATCTAACTAAAGATTCCATAAATTATGATTTTATCTCGTTGACTCCGAATATTATTTTTGATTATTTGATAGCATTTATCTTTTTCAGCAAAAATAATACGAACTAACGAAGCTTGTTGACTTCATCACTTAAAACTATATTTGCGGTCGCTAAATATGTAAAATGTGAAAATATAAAACACGCTGTGGATAATTTCCACTGAACTGCTATTAAATTCCGAGTAAAATAAAATACCGTTTGTTTTATGTTCACATTATTATGAGTTTTCACCATAGACGTAGCCGAAGATTGTCTTTAAATATCCAATATGATTTGGACCAACTTTTTAGAATTAGCTTTAGGAAGTGATATTGGGCAACAAACAAACTGTTTTGTTTTAGCAGGTTTTCCTTTACAACCTCTCTTCCTCTTGCTCAGCTTTTCCCGTTTCAAGGATCGCTGTTCCTTACTCGTCTTCACCACATATTCCTGTCCATTATGTCTTCTTTTAAACTTTAAACTTTTATCTCTTAAGTCCTCTGCCACACAGTTCTTTTATCTTCCATCCTTTACCATCATTATATTAAATTTTCTGTGTTAGGTTCCTCTCCTATCAGGGATTGTATGTTATCAAGGCAAGTTTAATCTGATTTACAATTATGTAGCTAAACCACTTTGTTAAGCACTAACAATCTTCTGTAGTTCGGATTCCATCGACATTCGATATTTTAACATCTTCTCTCGTGTTCAGATTTCAACGTTTTGGTCACTTGTTTAATTTGTTATAGCTATAACATATTTGAAATTATTCACTTTTTCGGATGGATTTTTTACATGGACCTTTTTAAGTTGGTACCGACCTGGAATCACTACAAGAAAGATAAAACAACCAGAAGACTTGAGCTTTGATGTAACACTCATTCAGGAAATAAGATAGACAGGAACTGGAAGTCGTTAGTATTCTATTCTGGACATAAAAAGAATGTGGACTTGTAGTAAATGAAAGACTGCAATCAGAGCTAGTACACTTTAAACCAGGCATTGAAAGAATCTGATTATTAGATTGAGATTAGGAGTAAATGGTCCAATTTAACTATGTCGTCAATATATAAACCAACAGAAGAAGCATCAGAGAATGATAAAGATGAATTCTACGACTCTCTAAATCAACTATACACAAAAGCTCCTGACGATGATATTAATATAATATTAGGGGAAATAAACCGAAAAAGTAGGCACAGAAGAGTACGTAATGCCAATGGCAGGAAGACATGATCTACATAACTTTACAAATGACAATGAATCATGGTTGAAAGACCTAAGTAGATTGTTTGACCACTTATCCTCAGAAATATTTCGGGCAGCAGTTTCCAAAGCTACAATTGCTATTTGGATAGCCATCCTTCAGAGATGACTCAATAAGAAAAAGAATGGATCACGATTAATCGATTTTGTGACAGGCTGTAATCTGATCATCAAAAGCACTCAGTTTGTTAGAAAAAAGTTCCACAAAACAACATGGAGATCAAACAACGGAAAAACAAATAAGCAAATGGCTCACGTATTGATTGATAGGATTCATTCTAGTAGCATAATAGGTGTAAGAACTATGAGAGGTTCAGATAGCAACACGGACCATTTTCTCTTGAAGGTTAAGTTCAGAACTAGATCTTAAACACAAACAATAGATAAACAGACGAAAATCGAAAGATAGAATGTGGAAAAGCTGAAAGAAAAAGATAGGGGACGATAATATCAACTAAAAATAAGAAATAGGTTTCAGGTTTTGGAAATTATTGAAAATGAAAGCAAAGATCTAGATCAGAAAAAGCATTCCATAAAAGAAACTATTGGACAAGCAGCAGATAAATTTATCAGAGAAGAAAACAAAAAGAAAAAATGCTTGGACGAAGAATGCGAAACAGCTCTAAAAGAAACACACAAAAGAAGAATCGATTATCTGTCAAGCAGTTGTAAACATGTCAAATAGTTACAGAAGGAAAATCTAGTAAGTATAATAAGGCCAATAGGCTAAAATGAGCAGGATATGTGATAAGCAGTAATGACAATTGTCTTATAAAAATTTGTTTTGGGAAAGACCAGATGAGAAAAGTTCTGTAGAATGGCATAGAAAAAGGTAGAAATATGCAGTCTAAGGTGGCCCCTAGACCTACAATAAAGTTGAATGGCCCTTTCTGGCCAGACGTTCAATTATATTACAAAATAATACGAACTGTACAATGATTTTGTGTTCAATCGGAGAATAGTTTGATCCCGCGGGCATTGTGTGTAAAAATTATTGCACAGTACTGACCCTACACGATGCAATGGAGTGATTAATTATATTGCACAATTCGCAATGTTGTTCAGTATAAAAAATAGTCTAGCTGACGCCTAAGACGAAGACGTGGAATCTGCCATTACTAGATCATGAACTGTTACATTAAATATAGAGGCTATGAGAAGACCTAACTCTCTTAAGATGTGGATGTACAGAAAGATTCTGAAGAATTCTCATTCTTTTATATTTTTAGAGTCTTCCAGTATGTCTTTGAGGGGAAATTAAAACCTGACCCCCAGAAACTTTCACGAGCTACGCTTATGATTTACAACAAAACTGCAGATTTTCTAGATAACTTGTTAAGGAAACCAGTGGGAAAATCCAAAAAGAGCTACAAGATAGATTTAAAAGAACCTAATTGGTCTACAATCAAAAATAATATTTGAATAGACACATTCAAATAATTAAATATTGCTCAAACAGAGTGAAGTATGTAAAGTGTATTTGCTACAAGAAGAAAGTGAAGTTAAATATAAATCAAGAGAAATCCTAGCAGCGATTTAAAAGATTTATTACAAAGAGAAAGTTCACATAGAATTAACCATATGGCGATGCAAAACCTTATCATTGTATTAAGGAACAGAAAAGTGTGCACATTATTGGAATCGTGGAAAACGGTTCAAGTTGAGCTACTGTTTACAAACAACGACCATGGCAATTGCGGAAACGGTAGAGATCAGACTATTGAATGCAATGTATAAAATATACTCCAAACTTATTAGTAAATTAGAAACTATTACAGAAGCTACTATTGGAGAAGAACATCCCAGTCCAATTGGATTACCGTTCTAATACTTTTCTGGTGTTTGATCAACTACGTCGTTTGTTATTTTGGCCACTGTTTAGGAATTTACAGTAAATAGGAGTCTTACCTTTTTTTCCAGCAGTCATTTGTTCGCGTACAAGCATCGTAGCCCATGATGTAGGTATATATTTATGTTTGAATTACCTACTCTTTGGCGCAATAAGAAATTAATTAACTCCAGGCTTCCATCTTCTTCCGTTTTTTTTAAATTTTCAAGAAATTTTGAAAAATAGTCTTGTACCAAGTGCTCACGATTTCTAGCAGGAATTTTATATTCCAGCAGGACGGTGGTGCATGCCATGCAACTTAAACAACTAAAAAATGGTTTGAACACAATAACATTAAATTCATCTCATGATTTTTAAATAGTTTAGACCTTAATGTTATTGAGACATTTTGGAATACGATTAATGATCCCCAGAGAACCATAGCCGATTTGAAGAGTAAATTAGGTGAAATATGGGATATTTTCGACAATTACTTGTGTAAATCCTTAGTACGAACAATGCCAGACAGAATTGCCGCGGTTGTAAAAGCGCGTGGCAATGTAACCCCATATTAAAATAGTATGGGGTTAGTTTCTTGAATTATCCGAACATTTAGTTGTCACGATGTTATTCAACATTTTCGTGTATTTTGCCGCCAAAGTTACAATTCAAAGTTTAGAGACTAAGCCATTTCAATATTTTGATATTAATGATAAAGATTAATGTATTATTGATTCCGTTCTTTGATTCAATAAGAATGACCGTGAAGATGAACGTTTTCAATAAATTTTCGTTTGTCCGAACGTTTAGTTGTTAGGGCTCGTATTAATACAGAAGAGAATTTACAAACTCATACAGACTTTTAATTGAGACGGAGTTTATTTTTACACTGTTATCAGTATGTTACAAAGTGTTATCGAAGAGATATCCAGAATATATATTAAACAACAAAGAGGTTAATACACATCGCATAGTTGTATTAATATCTTTGCTCCCAATGTATTTATATACGTTTTTTAAAAATTGAATATCCATGTTATCAAGGCCTTTCTCTTGTAAAAAGTTAAAAAGTACTGGATGATCAACTCTATCGAATGTCTTCTCATAGTCGAAGAAGCAGATATACGTTTTTTGTTTATATCTGGAGTTATTTACTATAATTAATTAACAAATTTATTGGGGAAATTGTTTGAAACTTACAATCAGGTGTTATTTTTCCTTCCCTATTTCCTATTATCTCCTTTTCAAATGCTGAAATATATCGATAGATACAGAGGTGAAATTTTACAAAACAATAATTGGTTCAGAGACAGATAATAAAAATATGTTAGGACGTTTTGAGAGAAATGTACCGAGGATCAGATATCGACAAACACAATGAGGAGAACATATAATTGGACAGAGAAGAAGACAGAGATCCTGATACGATTCGTTGATAAGAGTGACGAAAACATAAGAGTGCGTGTTTGGTTGAGGAAGGCGATGAATAAGAAGGCTTGAAAATAATTGTTAAGAAGCTTAAAACACAAAAGGTTGTAAATCCAGCAAGATGATGATAAACTGGTTCGTTTATGATTTCAAATATAACTCTAACATATTTAGTTTCAACAGTCACATTTTTTCACCCAATTCGTGTATGTACTAGGTATATTGTTTTTCATCTAAGATACATCTAATGTGATTTTGTTGCTTTAATTTTGATGTTGTACCTTCTACTTATATTCCACATACCAAAGGTTATTCACATTTCCCCATTTTCTTAATATAATTCACATCACACTGTATTTTGTTCGAGGTGTATTTTTCCAAATTAAACACTCGGGCGGGAAGTAATTCGAGTGGGGAATTCCTTTTACTCACAAATTAAAATGTTCAAGGCAATCGCTGGTCGTTAGTAACACAGTAATCAAGCAAACTATACAATAATTAGAACTGTCTGTAGGCTTTTACAAAAATGTAAATAACGGTTTATTATATCAGTTTGGTATTTTTATTTGTTAGGTATATGTACAATATGAAAATAATAACAATTAAAAATGAGGCATTAGAAAAACTGTTTTTCTTATAATAATTATAATCTTATATTAATTATTAATGATAAATCAGAAAGAGGGCGTTGCACCAGTGGCGGCTCGCGAGTAAAACTCTCGGTGGGGCACTATTATTTTGAGAGGCAAATACGAAATTATGAACAAACAAAAATCGTTCCTCATGTACCTAAGGATTTTAGTAAATAGTCCTGGTTTATTAGTAGATACACGTTTACAATGCTTCCAAGCACATCTTCTTCTTCTTCTTCTAATGGCGCTACAACCCTTTGTGAGTCTTGGCCTGCTTAACAATGTTCTTCCATTCTGCCCTGTCGGATACTTTCCTTCGCCACTGCCTGATGTTCATGGTTTTAAGATCCCTCTCTACGTTGTCTATCCATCTTTTACGGGGCCTTCCTCTTGTTCTGTTTCCTTGGGGCTTCCATCTCTGGACGTCTTTTACAGCTCGATTATCTGGCATTCTTTCTAGGTGACCAAGCCAGTTTAGTCTTTGTGACTTTACAAATCTGACAATATCTGCGCTCTGCATTAGTTCATCCAGCTCGTGATTCATTTTAATTCTCCACGAACCATCGCTGCATTGGGTTGGTCCAAATATCTTCCTTAGTATTTTGCGCTCAAATATTCTCAGTTGATTTTCATCAGTGGTTGAGAGGGTCCACGTTTCACATCCATATGAGATTCTCAGCTTAGACTCACGATTCAGTAACTTACTTTTCATTAAGTCTTTGTATGCATAAAAGCACTTATTACCGCTAAGAATCCGTGCTTGTATTTCTTGACCGATGTTGTTGTTGTCATTTATTATTGAGCCTAGGTAGGGAAAAGTGGAGGCATATTTGTAGGTATGGTTGTCTACCTTCAGATTCTCATGTTCATTCGATTTTGTGCACTCCATATATTTTGTTTTGCTTTCATTTATATATAGACCAAACGTAGCAGCTTCTCGTTTCAGTTCTATAACTTTTTCGCTTAATACACTTTTGTTGCGGCTTATTATGGCAACATCATCCGCATATGCGCATATTTGCATAGATCTTGTATTAAAACAGCCGTTTATATCCAGTTTTCTAACAACAGCTTCTAAAGTTAGATTAAAAAGTGTTGTTGATAAGGCATCCCCTTGTCTAACTCCATTTTCAATATCAAAGGCCTGCGTCATATCTCCATCTATTTTCACCATAGCTTTGGAACCCTCCAGAGTCATTCGTATAAGTTTAACCAACTTATTGGGTATCCCTAACATAGATAGTTGCTTTAACATCTTTTGTCGATCTACTCCATCAAACGCCTGTTTGAAATCGATATACAAGTTGTAAATAGGTATGTTATATTCAACACATTTTTCATGTATACCTCTTAACATATGTATTTGGTCAATAGTTGACCTCTTTGGTCTGAAGCCACATTGGTATTCACCAATAATCTCCTCCGAAAACGATTCCAGGCGGCTATATATAATTCCTGATAATATCTTGTAGATGACATTTAAAACTGTTATGCCCCTATAATTTTTGCAGAGTCGTTTGTCTCCCCCTTTGTACATAGGAAGTATGATTCCCACTTTCCAATCTTCTGGGATGATTTCCAGTGTCCATATGCGGTCGATTAGTTTATGGATACGCCTCCATAGCGCATGTCCACCATTCTCTATCAGTTCTGCAGTTATTCCATCTGTGCCAGGTGCTTTGTTATTTTTTAGATGTTTTATGACGTTTATCGTTTCTTCCAATGTTGGTTGCTCAACTAGTTGTTCTGCTGTGTGGTGAATTATCTCTTCATCTTCGTTTTGTTCTTTTTCTGGGTTTAACAGCTTTTGAAAATGCTCCTTCCACCTTTTCATTATTTCCTCTTTCTCGCTGATAATTGCCCCATTTTTGTCCTTGCAAACTGTTGATCTTGTTATGTATCCTTGGGTGCATTGCTTGATTTCCTTGTAAAATTTTCTAGCCTCTCTTCTGTTATTATAATCTGTAATTTGTTGTATTTTTCTATTCAACATTTCTCTCTTTTTCCTTCTGCATATTTTCTTTGCATCTTTTCTGAGTTCTTCATATGCCTTTCTATTCGATCAGGAATCCCTTTGTAGACATTTCTGTCTAGCTATATTTTTGCTATTTATTACTTGTTGGCAATCTTGATCAAACCATTCCTCGTTTCTTTGGCTTGAGGTTTCACCTAATGTTTCCTTTGCCATATTTGTAATTGTCGTTTTGATGATATTCCATTCTTCTTCAATGTTGTTTTGTTCTCCTCTTTCACTTAATATTACTTTTATTTTCTGCTGGTACTCATTCTTCGTTTTAGGATTTTTAAACATATATGTATTCCATTTTCTTTGTTTGGCGCCTTTCTCTTTTCTTACCATTGATATTCTTTGTTTTATCTTCGATATAACCAAGAAATGGTCCGAATCGCAATTTGCGCCTCTATATGTTCTAACATCTGTTACGGAGGTTGCCCACCGCTTAGATATTAATATGTGATCAATTTGATTAAATTTATTAGTACCAGGTATCATCCAGGTTCCTTTATGAATATTTTTATAAGGAAAACATGTACTAACAACACTTAGTTTGTTTGCCATTGCCAACTGTGCCACTCTCATACCGTTGTTGCTGGTAATATCATGTAAACTATACTTACCAAAGGATTCTGCATATATTTTCTCTTTTCCCAGCTTCACGTTCATATCACCCAGAACTATAACTGCATCTCTCTTCGGTGCGTTTTCACATTCTACTTGTAGTTGGTCATAGAATTGGTCGGTTACTAGTTCATCTGCTGCTTCTGTTGGGGCATGGATATTAATAATTGTAACATTATGAAATTTTCCCCTTAGACGTATTTTGCATATTCTTTCATTAACTGGAGTAAAACCCAATACTGACCTGCGGCATTTATGGTTTACGATAAAACCCACTCCAAAGTCTCCTTGTCTTTCTGCTCCACAGTAGTACATACTGTATTCTTTTTTATTTATGCAACCATGCCCTTTAAATCTGATTTCTTGGAGAGCTGCTATGTCTACTTCGTACTTCAATAGTTCCTGTGCAATACTTTGCATTTTGCCTGCCTGCAGCATGGTTTGAACATTCCAGGTTCCCAGTCGCAAATCCATCATTAAGTCCTTATTCCGTAGCTTTGCAATCTCCAATAGGGTTGCTCAGGTTTACCGGGGTTCACCCGTGTGATTAAGATCACACTTCTTGGAGGTGAGGATAGGAATTGAGTAGGAGAGGCTAGAGATGTTATCTGGAAGCAACATCTTATATTGCGCCTCACTACTCCTTTGAACCCCAAGCACGTCACTTCAATATAAAAATTGTTTTATTCCCTAAACAGTTTCTACTTAGCACTATTGTATTTTAGAAGCAGGATTTATCATTAAGTTCAATGCGACGTATTTTCTGGCTTGCAAAATGGTCAATGACGAGTTCATTAAATTTGTGTCAGTTGGATATTAATTAGTTTTCAATGGATGGTATCGCTAGGGCATTGAGTCGTTCTTCTGACATCGTATTCCGCAGAAATGTTTTTATCCTCTTTAGAGTTGAAAAGGATGTCTCTGCTTTTACTATTGTCATAGGAGTTGTGCATGCAATGTTAATTAATTTTGGACTCTGAAAACAAATTTGTAAGATTGTTTTCAACAAAGACCTCAAGCAATGGCACACGACCACTCGCCGTTCCAAAGTCAGTCCTAGCAAATAGTGCACGTAACTCGGATTGTAATTTGGTGGCATCTACAAATGGGTAATGTTGCAAAGCAATCTTCAGTTTTTCTTCGGAAAAATTAAGGTTGTATTCAGGAAATAATTTGGGATCGAACAGTGTTGCAAGAATTAGGGGGGGGATTGAAAGTCGATCCTCAATAATGACCCTTATTAGATCACAAATTTTCTTCGCCATCACGTTGTTATTTTTCTGGGTTCGTTTCCTTTTTCCAGCCGAAAAGCTTGGACTATTGTCGTCAATTATTATCTTATTATCTTATCTCTGACAATTTGAATTTGATTTTTAAATTCTTGTATAAATATTGGAATTCTTGCAGGGTCTACAACTCTCATTTGCAGTTGATTATAAAGAATCTCATCGTGCGGCATAATGTTATTAAAGAAATTTAGCCAGTATAAAAACATTTCGTCTTTCAATAACATAAGTAAGCCCGAAGCTTGTTGAACGGTTTGAGTATCTCGCTCCTTTTCATTGATTTCTTCAAAACATTGCATGAGATCGTCTTTGTGACTGAAGATGGCTAATACAGCTCGGCTGTTAAATGTCCAACGAGTATCCGATCCCCGGGATAGATGTTTTTTTACAACATTATTCAGTACATCCAAACGTTTCGGAGAACGAGAAAATAAGTTAGCATTACCATTTTATGCTCAGAAGGCAATTAAATTGAACTGGTAGACACAACAATGGATACAATGAGCATACGGAAAAGAATGTCGAATTATTCCTTCAACTCCATCAAGTTGCTCCAAAATACACTTACTAATGCCCTCTGCATTATGCGAATCAGGTAAAAGATATCCCCAAAATCGTTTAAAGATTTGGTTAAGGGTTATCTCAAAATTAAATCCATTTGGTCTTGAACGGAAGCATCCGTATTCTTATCAGCCTCGATTATCACATAAGGAGCCATGTCTACCTCTTTGCTTATTAATCCACGAGCTACATGTAACATTGAATCTAGCAGTTCGTTTTGAAAAGTTTTTGAAGTTTCCAAAAAGGTTTTATTATTTTCAGTTAAATGTTTTTGCAATATTGCGTCAACTTCTCCCATTAGGTTGATAAGTCTTCGAAATATTTCAGGATTCGAAGATGTCAAATTTTATCGTGACCTCTTAGATCTAATTCAAACGCTTCGCAATATTTAATGCACTCGATTTTTCTATTTAAAGCATACCTGTTTTTGGCCACTATCTCGTTATGATCAAAATAGTTGCAGTATATCACCAAAAAATTGCGAGACGTGCACAACATATTGATGAATATGTTTCTAAAAAGTTGTATGACACAATTAAAAAATGCACGTGTTTTTTTTGTGTCTGGTAACTGACATTTTTGATGCTGTACAAAAAGCTGTATCTGATTATGGAAGATTCGATAATTGTTCCTGCATTGTAATCGATGGAGCCAAAGAAATGGTAGGAAATAAAACTGAGTTTGCTGGATTCTTAAAACAAAATAATATCAACTGTCCTGTTATACACTGCATTATTCACCAAGAGGCCGTATGTGCAAAATCCTTACGTCAAACAGATGCCATGAAAGTTGTTGTTAAAATAACACACATTATCAGAGGCGGCAATCGAGCACCCACTTATAGGAAGTTTCGTGATTTTTTTCTGAAGTGGATGCTGCATATGGGAACTTATTATTACACACAGAGATTCGTTGGCTAAGCGCTTTAAACTGTACGCTACGTTTCTTTGCTCTACGCAAGAAAATTGTCCTTTTCCTAAGAAATGATGTGAAGTCCAACACTACACGGAATTCGAAAATCAAATGGAAGAAGCAAACTTCTTGTTAAACTTTGCATTTCTAACCGACATGACCCCATCTGAACGAATTAAACGTGAAGCTTCAAGAAAAACAACAGAATATTGCCAGCTGGTATGATCATATAAATGGATTTAAAAATAAAATTAAGATCTTTAAGTTTACATTTAGAGAAGCAAGATTGCACTTTCTTTCCAAACTGTAAAGAGCATTTTGAAGAAATGAAGGACTTTGATGAGATTTTATTTTCAACCTATTTGGATTGGATTGAAACACTTAAAGAAGAATTTGACAATCGATTTGATGCCTTCAAGAAAATTGAAAAGTATATTTCACTTTTTAGTCAGTCGTTCACTGTCTGTGTTCAAAATGTAAGATCTGACCTTCAACAGGAACTATGTGATTTGTAGTCAGATCCTTTTTACCAAGACCTGAAAGAGGATTGGATTTTTTTTAATTACTACCTGAGGAACGTTATTCCAATTTAAGAAAATTTGGTCTTAGTAAGGGTTCCATGCGGAAGCACATATCTTAGTGAAATCAGCTTTTCAAACATGAAATTTATAAAATCCAAATACAGATGTTCGCTCTTAGCTGTAACTTAGCTTTTTGGACAAATAAAAATGAATATCCAAATATACACCAGTTTTATTCATTATAAATCATTTACCAAATCGCATACGATGCGGGCGTCACATTCTTATTTTCTTATATGATGGCCTCCAAACTACTTGAAGTTGGACAGCTCTGACCTAGCGTGCTCACAAGTGGAGAATGATAGAGGGACATTGATCACAAAAATGACAAGATTTTGGATTATATGCGGAACAATCCATAAGACTTTAAAGAACAGGACAAGAAATATAATGATAAAACTGTATAGGACAATGATAATGTATAAAACTATACCTACTTTATTGGATGGGTGTGAAAGAGAAACCTCTGGAATACGAAAAAATAATGAATGCTCGTGTCTTAATATACAACAATTTGCTTTAATATAAGCTAACAATTTGAACACTTGATAATAGAGTGTTTATTTTTGGACATTCTTATTTAAAAATTTCTTTGAGTCTGTATTGATCTACTACAAACTTCGTTATAAAGCTGTTTGACCTATTTATCTATATATTTCGATCTTAATAATAAAAATTTTACTTTGTACATTGCTTATACATTGTTTATAGCGATAAATATAAATTTAAATATTATTTACACAACATTAAATCTGTCACGTATAATTCCTATTATTAAAAACGCATCAGCATCAACTGGCTAAAATGTACGCCTTTCTCAGTTGTCTCAAGTGCTTCCGATCTTATGGACAAAATTCACAGAACATTAAAGAAGAAGATAATAAACGATGCAACGATCAAACGTTATAATGACGCAGAAGTATTGCTCAGAAGACTAAAAGGTATTTCAAGAGAATTCTTTCCCTTATTCTTATGAAACATTTTAAATTTAACTTTATCTTGATTCTGAATGATTTCTGCTATTCTTTTTCTATCCTCCTTTATTCACTTTCCTACGTTTTAAAATCATTCGTTAATACGTATGCTTTGTTAATTAAAAGCTTCTAAACACTCTACCTATCCTATGTAGATTACAGTTTCCACAAGATTGTATGTATATAATTGAAAAACTACAACAAACATAAAAAACACAAAAACAAGGCAACAATAATATCCTGTAGATATATTATAAAACAAATGAGCTGTACAAAAGAAAAAACACAAATTTCAATGTCTTTTTTATATTAAAGTCAATATTCAGATAATCAGATGAGATAAAGCTAACTAAATCTTGCAGGAAATCGTCTTAAAAATACTTAAAAATCGGTATCAAAAATTAATGTTAAACCGCTATCGTACACGTTTTTTAATATTTAGAGATAAGATAATTAAAAATTTATATTGGTATCTGATACATGTATTGTAGTCTGAAACAATTTATCTAATCTAATCTAATTTTCTATAAAGTTGCAAAGAGAAACTTTAGGTGCAAACATAGTGCAAACAACTACGCTTATTTCTTCCCCTCGTTTCTATTCAATGTGTTAGTTGAGATTTTTTCTTCCTTTCTTGTGCTTCTATGCTTGTCAATATTTTGTCTACTTTATACCTCTAACGCTCTTATCGGATTGTATATTCTAAACATATCTATTTAAATTTTAGCCCTTACTAAATCTCTTTTAATTTGGTCAATTATGTATTCATTTTTTTTTATTTTTAAGTTTTATATGCAAATCTATTGATTTCCATATTGGAGTTTTCATTGGTAATTTTTCATTCTTATCTTCCTCACGCGTTTTGTGCGGTTTGTTTTTGTATCAGCTAGCACAATTACACCATCAGCATATCGCAAATGTTTCAAATAATACTAGTCCGTTCTCTCATAGTAAAATATTGTAAAATCTCCGAATTCTCAAAATCCACACTGGTTCTCTGACTCTCTTCTTCACAATTTACATGATTAAAAAGTGTGTTTTTTATTTTTAAGATGTGAAAACTAGCCCTTTTGATAAAAAAAAAATGAGAAACTGAGTGTTTATTGTTGTAGTGGACTGTATTCATTGAAATTAATTAATAATCTAAAATACTGCATTTATTTATGAATTTGCACAAAAATATGAAAACAATAACAAATAGTTCTATGCTTCTCAACGGCTGGTGATGGAATGTCATTCTGTCATCTGTCGTCTGTACCGACTAGCTGGCTGGCTGGGCTGCAGTGGCGGACCGTTCAAATACAAAATGGGTTGTCGTCGACATACTCCCGGCCTTGAAAGATCCTGAATCTTTCAATTTAATGGAAGGAGAGGACATATTTTGGAGAATGACCTCGTGATGATACCTTCTTGAGTCTTTATTTTTGCAACTCTAGCGGTATTCTGCGATCCGTCATGTATGTGAGTTATTCTGCCTAGTTTCCACTTTGCTGGTGGCAGACAGTCATCTTTGATAAGGACTAAAGTTTCTTCTACTAATTCTCCCTTGGATATTTGCCACTTAGAACGTCTCTGTAGCTCGACGACGTATTCGGAAGACCATCTCTTCCAGAAACTTTGGAAAATTTGTTGGATGCGTTGAAATCTATTGAGTCGTTGTGGAATCTCTTAGAGTAGATCTGGTTCTGGAGCTAGCGTTGGCATTCTACCGATGAGGAAATGAGCGGGACAGAGTGGTGTTAAATCATTAGGATCAGGACTAATAGGACACAAAGGTCTGGAGTTGAGTACTGCTTCTATTTGTGATAGTATTGTTGCAAACTCCTCAAATGTAAGATTTGTATTTTTAAGTGAACGTTTTAAGTGAAATTTACAAGATTTTACTCCGGATTCCCAGAGTCCCCCGAAATGTGGAGAATATGGCGGAATTAAATGCCATTCAATACCCTCATGTGTACATGAATCTTGTATGTGTGCATTGTTAATTTTTAAAAATCTTTTAAGTTCAGACATGGCACCTACGAAGTTTCTACCATTATCTGAGTACAATTTGGCTGGCTTTCCTCTACGAGCGATAAAGCGGCGCAAGGCAAGCATGAATGTTTGAGTGCTCAAATCGGTTACGAGCTCAAGATGAATCGCCTTTGTAGCAAAACATATGAATAATGAAATATAGCATTTATTTAATTTGGCACCTCTGCCCTTATTTTTATACAAAAACAAACCGGCGTAGTCAATACCAGTGATGGCAAAGGGAAATGTGTATAGTAATCGGTCACGTGGTAAATCACCCATGATTGGTTGTATAGGTTTAGGATTAAATCGTAAACAAGTAGTACATTGTTTAACAGTCAACCTAGATAGGTTTCTGCCTGATATAGGCCAATATGTCTCCCGAATAGTAGATAGAAGCAGCTGAGGGCCTGCATGATATAGACGCAGGTGTTCATGACGGAAAAATAATATCGTGAAATGATGTTTTGAATCCAAGACAATGGGATGTTTTTTGTCATATAGAAAATCCGAGTTAGCCAAGCGACCACCAACACGTATTAAACCATCCTGGTCAATAAATGGGTTTAAAGAGAAGAGCTTGCTGTTGGAACTAACGCTTTTTTGTTTTGACAGCTGATCATACTCTTCGCGAAAAGAGTGTAGTTGTATGATCTTCAATAAATAACGACGAGCGTCATTAATATTGGTTAATGTTAGAGAGCCACACTCTCTAAGAATTTTGGGTGTTAATAAATTATTTTTAAATCTAAGGATGTATGCAAATGCGCGCAGTAAACGCGAATATTGTGAAAAGGCCTTGAATGGAAACCATTGTTCTTGCTGAGAATAGGAAACAAAATTGAGAATAGTTTGAGATTTTATTTCGGGTAGAATGTCTACCTTTGGATTTAAAAGGGGCCAAAATTCTTCCCTTAAAGACAACCATGACGGACCGTCCCACCATAGTGAAGAATTTAGTATTTGAGAAGGAGATAATCCCCTTGATAGATGGTCTGCAGGATTATCTTGTGTGGGTACATACTTCCATGTATAGGACTTTGTTAAGACCTGAATTTCGGAGACTCTGTTAGCTACGAAGGTTTGAAGATTGTCAGGAGAAGTATTGATCCAAGCAAGGGTTATTGTGGAATCTGACCATAAATAACATTTATTGAGGTCTATATTAATGGATTCAATTACCTTAGTTAAAAGACGTGAAAGTAATACAGCTGCGCAAAGCTCTAGGCGTGGAATGCTTAGAGTTTTGATAGGGGCAACCTTTGATTTAGCACATAGAATTTTAACCGAGATATTTCCCTTGTCATCAGTACTTCTTAAATAGATACAAGCACCGTAGGCTTGTTGTGATGCGTCCGAAAAACCGTGTATTTCTATATCTTTAGCATTATTGCACACTGCATGACGTGGTATACTTAATTGTTTCAGATTGGCAAGATCATTTTTCAATCTATTCCAAGTATTTAGTGATGAACCGCTTAATTTTTCATCCCAATTCAGTTTTTCAGTCCATAGCCTTTGCATTAGAATCTTCGCAAGTATGATACAAGGACCTACTAAGCCTAGTGGATCGTATATTCTTGCAATTAAAGAAAGAACATCTCTTTTGGTACAAGTTTCCTTGTAATTGTTATATTGTACATTGTATAATAGTGAATCACGTTGGGATGACCAAATAAGTCCTAAAGTTTTTGTGACTCCATCTTTAGAGAGGTTTAGAATTCCAAAGGAATCATCTTGATTATTTACCCTTTCTAAAACTCTTGGGTCATTTGAAATCCATTTTCTGAGTGGAAAGCAACCTGTAAGTAAAATACGTGAGACTTCACGGCAAATGTTCGAAGCTTCAGTAATAGTATCCGCACCGGTTAACAAGTCATCTACGTAGAAATCCTGACGTAATATCTTCGCGATTTCTGGTTGCGACAATTGGCATTCGTTAGCTAACTCGAAAAGGCATCGGATAGCAAGAAAACTAGCTGATGCTTGGCCATAAGTAACCGTATTTAAAGCAAAATGTTGTAATGGATCTGAAGGACTTTCCCTCCAGACTATTTTTTGAAGACTGCGTTGGCTGGGATGAATTAACACCTGCCTGTACATTTTGGTTACGTCTGAGCTTATGATGAATTTGTGTTTTCTGAATCGGATGAGAATTGAGAATAGATCTTGTTGTATACTGGGTCCGACGCATTGAATATTGTTTAATGATAACCCGTTGCTTGTTGGTGAAGATGCGTCAAACACGACACGAAGTTTTGTTGTAAGACTGTCCTCCTTTAGGACACCATGATGTGGCATGTAGTAGTCGACAGTAGAGTTTTCAGAGATATCTGCTAACGACATGTGGTTTAGCTCCTGATATTCGCGCATGAATTGTATATATTGTTCGCGAAGAGGATTGTTTTGGGCTAATCTTCTTTCTAGATGATGAAATCTTCTTTCAGCTTGTATCCTTGAATCACCCAACACATGCGGATATTGTTTTAATGGCATCATAACTATGAATCTACCATTTGGATCACGTGTAGTAGTTTTTTGAAAATTGTCCTCGCACAATTGCTCTTCTTCAGATAGATGAGGAATATTTGGCAATTCCTCTACTTCCCAAAATTGCTGAAGAAGTTTAGTTAGTTCCAGATTTGTGCTAAGATTGCAAGATATTGTATTGTGGGGAACCGATCCCAGCGGGCCAGAAATTATCCACCCAAATATTGTTTCTGTTAAAATAGGACCTTGATCTAAAGATATGCGACCTTTACAAATCAAATGCCAAAAAATATCTGCGCCGATAAGAATGTCAATAGATCCAGCATTGCCAAAATTAGGATCTGCTAACCGAATTGTATTAGGAATGTTTATAGCGCTTACATCAATGTTTGTATGAGGAAGAATATTTGTTATTTTTGGCAATACAAAACAGTTGATTATTTTTACAAATTTATTATTAGATGTGCAAATCTCTAACTGACATTGACCTGTAATAGTTGATAGTTTGTTGCCTATGCCCAAAAGATTTAAGCTGACATCTTGTGGTTTGATTCCTAGTTTGTTACACATGTTTTTTGTGATAAATGAAGATTGAGACCCGCAATCCAATAGTGCACGAGCCCTTTGCATTTTACCATTCATATCTTTAACACTTAAGATTGCTGTTGAGAGAAAAACATAGCCTGTATCAGAACAAGAAAGCATGCTGTTACCACAAAATGTATTGTTACTTGTTCCTGGATTTATTGGCTCACTTGTACTTTGTGATGGATTTGTATTAATACTGCTATTGGATATATTCGAATTTCTATTGAACGTGCCCGAATTATTTTGGCTTATAATGATGCTCCTATCATTTGTATTATTGTGTAAAAGTGAGTTGTGACGTGCTTTGCACTTGCGACATGGCCCGAGTTTGCACTGTTTATTGGAGTGACCCGATCGCAAGCAGTTTGTACACAATGATTTTGATCTAATAAAATTCCACCTTTCGTTTATTGGATAATTTAAAAATGTTTCGCAAGTGTAAATGCTATGGTCGCCTTGACAAGAGACGCATGTATAGTTTGTTTTTGTTGCTAAGAATCCCCTAGTCGTCCTGTTCTCCTTACTTTTATTTTTTGTTTCAATGTTCATTTCAATTGCCTCTAGAAAATCTGCTCTTGATTTTAAAAATCCTTTTAGATCGGATAAAGTTGGTAGTTCCGTTTGAGTAGCAATATGCTTTTCCCATTCCCTAATAGTAGTTTCGTCTAGTTTTGATGTTATAATGAATATAAGTAAGGCATCCCATTGTTCACACGGCTGATTTAATTGTTGAAGTGACTTTAAATGTTTTGAAAAATCATCTACTAATTTACGAAATTTTACAAAAGATTCTTTGTGAATAGATTCCAATGAAAATAAAGCTTTAATATGATTGTGTATTAAGAGTTTTTTATTATTGTATCGATCACATACAGAGTCCCATGCCAAATTGTACCCGTTTGCGGAAAATTCGATAGGTTTTATGACTGCGGCGGCATTTCCTTGTAATGATGCCCGAAGATAATGATACTTCTGAATATTTGTAATACTATCATTTGTATGAATGAGTGACTCAAAAGTGTCTCGAAATTCTAGCCAAAATTCGTATGTGCCGTCGAACTTTGGAATTTGTATTGTTGGCAGTTTTACACCTTGTAAGCGATAAGCCCCGTCAGAAATAGAAGTGTTATTGTTTGTATGCTCGCTTGTCACCGACTTTTTATCATCAATATCCGAAATGAATTTTATTTAACAATGCTTTGGCATTAGCCGATAGTGAATAAAAATTGTTTTCAAGTTCTTCCCTTATCACAAAGTGTGGTTCGGGATCGTCTGCCAATTCTTCTATTTCTGATTGGATAATTTTAATTTCTAAAAATGTATTTTCTAGTTTATTTATTCTGTCGCTTAGTTCGATTTTTTCAACATCATGTAATTCTAATTTGCATTTAATAGACTCTAGAAATTTGGAGAAAATTGTAAATGAAGCTTTATGACCAGCGCGTTTTCTAATTAATCTTTTTAAGTGTTCGTCCGACATTGTTTATTAATCAAATATATTCGAATTGAATTTAAATAGATATATAGATTGTAAATAGTTTTATGCAACTTACACAAACAAAAACAGTATAAATAGGTATAGGAATCAGATGGGAACTCACCGGTATTTTTGGCTGTATATTGTTCGGCAATCCCACGTGTTCTTTCACTTGACCGTTAACTGTGAATCACTTTTAGCACTGATTTTATCACAAATATCGGGTCGAATGGACCAATGTTTATTGTTGTAGTGGACTGTATTCATTGAAATTAATTAATAATCTAAAATACTGCATTTATTTATGAATTTGCACAAAAATATGAAAACAATAACAAATAGTTCTATGCTTCTCAACGGCTGGTGATGGAATGTCATTCTGTCATCTGTCGTCTGTACCGACTAGCTGGCTGGCTGGGCTGCAGTGGCGGACCGTTCAAATACAAAATGGGTTGTCGTCGACACTGAGACTTTACTGCTTCTATACTATAGTTGTATTTTACTTTGTTCTTTATAGTGAAATGCTGAGGCGAGTATCACGGAACTAACGTCACAAGATGGCGTCGTCATGAGTAGCGTCATAAAATAGCGGGTCTTCACATCCATTCACTACTTTCCATCAATTCGTTTCTAGTCATCATATATTTACTCTAAGTAGGTCTAAATTAAAAACTACATGAAAAATAACTAAAAAAATTCAGACATTAAATAATAAATGAAAAATCAAAAGTATATCTGTCAATAAACGATAGTAAAACAAACAGAAAAATAAAAGATCGAAAAATTGTCAAAATTCATAAAAAATGTCAAAAGTCATAAAAGCCATCCCATACAATTAATAACAATATAAAATCGTCTGTTTAATAACGCCCGATATCATAATCAATTTAAAGTGAACATTAACTAAATTAAAAGTCTACTTTAAGTGTAAATTGGACCCAACTTTAACTTAAATGGTAGAAATCTGTCAAATATATATTATAACCTCAAAATTCTGACAATCCTCTTTGTTTTAAGTTTGTTTAAAATGTTATCTTTTTCAAATTTAAAATGATTCTGATACCTTCTTCAAGTTCGAATTAATCCAAAAATAAATTTATATGTGTAGACCAATCAAAAGTTTAGACAGATTCTTTCTGTCTAAACTTGAGATTGGTCGCTATCGCGAAATTGTGTTCGGCTCGTTTTGTTTTTAGATTTTAATTTAGTAATTAACTTTTTATTTTTTAATATGGTACGTTGTAGTAATAAAAGGAAGGTGTTGCCTATTTAAGATAAAGTGCGTGTTAATAAGAGCATTTGAAAGTGGTCAAGATTTCACATTCTTTAAAGGCTGGTTAGATCGGCTAAAGCCCGGCACTCAATTTCCTTCGCGAAAATTGTTGGAGGGGCAAAATGTGTGGACGAGAACGTGACAGGTGATTGGTTACAAAACACATGGCCACAACTAAGACAACCATACAGGATGAAGATATCTTTAATAGCAATGAAACTGGTGTCTTTTAAAAATTAACGCCAGACAAAACTTTCAAAAATCAAAAATGTGTGAAAAGAGACACGGTGAAAAGCTTTCAAAACAAAGAGACACGGCTTTTCTTTGCGCAAACATGACAAGTACAGAGAAAAGAAAGCTTTTGGTCATTGCGAAAAGTTTATATCCTAGATGTTTCAAAAACATAAAAACACTGCCTGTAAACTACACAGCCAATAAAAAAGCCTTGATGACTTCTTCTATTATTGAAGAATAATTGAAAAAATAGGCCAATGAACTCTCTTCAAAAAAAAGAAAAAAATCTTCTATTAGTTGACAACTGTGCCAAGCTTAATTTGACCAATATCAACCTAGTTTTCTTACCAGCCAACTGCACTAGTGTCTTGCAGCCTATGGGCCAAGGAGTCATAAGAAGTTTAAAGTGTCATTATCGGAAACAGCTCTTGAAAGGAATGATTTTTTGTATGGACAATGAGGAACCCGTGAACATTACCATCCTTAATGCAGTTCAGTTTTTAGACAATGGGTGGAGTAGGTACGGTTACGTCAGTGACAATGTGTAAGTGCTTTCGTCAAGCTAAATTGACTGTAGTTTCTTCCAATGTTCAGGATGTTAACGAAGATGACGAAATGCCTTTATCAGAGTGGATACAAAAATTTAATGTAAACCAGAGCGAGTTTGAAACTGATTTTGACTTCTAAATTTCAGTAGAAGATCAGGTAGAAACATTTTAAGTTTTAAGTGGTAAAGAAATTGTGGAACAAGTGCAAAATGTGAAAATGGATGTTGATGACGATAATGAAGAAAAAGAAGAAGACGACGTTGATTGTCCTACAATTCAAGAAGCAATAGGAGCTGCTGAGACCATATCCAGGTTTTATCAGTTCACGGAGTCATCCACAACTACCAAAATAGAAAAACTTTATTTTTCGGAAAGGGTTGTGCAGAAGAAAATAACTGACTTTTTTTAGCATTAGGGAACTTTTTTATAAAACATGTAAGTTCAGCTGTAAAAATAAATAATGCTGCAATAAAATTTTTCGTCGGCAAAATTTCATTATTTTTTCATCTCTTTTATAACGTCACTCTGATATAGCGTAAGTTTTTTACTGGACCCCTCAATGACGCTATAACCAAGTTCCACTAATATGTACGTCCCTTGGTAAAAGAAAAACTTTTACAAAGTTATCGAAGTATCCTCGTACGTGATAAACTTGGATTTTTTAAAATCTCTAAAACTTTTCCGTATATACAACAGTCGCTGTTTGCTTATATGTGTGCTTAATTATCTGCAAACTCATTACAAAGCATGTTTGCGTCAATGCCATGGACATTTTGAACATATAAATGGTACAAATTAATAAATCAATACACCTCGGTACTAATTATTTTGGCGGATACGGATATAGCACTGTACACTGTACACACCTTGAGAATTCAAGATGAGACGTATATCTTCATATATTTATTTTAACTTCTCTTTCTCTTTCTCCATTAAATATTTTGAAGTCTGGAAAATAGCATCGCGCTCCTCGCTGTAAACTGTAACCAATTTAGATTGTTGTTTGTATATTCAGCGCGCACACATTCTCGATCGCGAGACGTGGAAGTGAAAATGTTTTAAGAATGTGGTGCAATGCGAGGAAATATGAAGTTAATTCGGGTAAAATCTAGACATAGGTACAGGAATGAAAACAATAATGGTGTTAGGAATAGTGAATACTGTGATAATTATTCGTACAGAAACAAATCGAGTAAGTAGAGCTGTTCAATGGAAATATAGCTTACTTTTTTCATCAAAATTTATTTTATTATAAATGCAAGTGTTTTCCGTTTATGTTTTCCTCATTAGTCCTACACTCTTCATAATCTTCTTTATTTATTACTGAAGAGCAGTTGAACTATTCTATGAGATTGCAGAATCAGGACATGCAAATTCTTTTAATACCTCATTTTCACATTATACCTCATTTTCCCTGTATAATAACTTGCAAGAGCTGTATTCTATTTCTCTAATTACGTGGACAAGATGTTAAGTTTGCAGATCTTTATTTGATCAACTGCTCTCTTCCGTTTGGTAGTCTTCGGAACGATTCTTCATTGGTAACTCTATCCCAATAATTATGATTTTTTTGCCAGTTTTCTATACATATACATATCAAAAGCTCTCATTTTCTTTATCATGTATTTAAAAAGGATACCTGTTTCCACAGAGTATACGATGATGTTAAATATATAACATCTCAATTATTTATGTGCATTTTACAACTTTAGACGTGTAATTTAAATCTTTGATCTTAATTTTATTGAAAATTATTATTGCTATTAATATACATATGTATTTATAAACACACTCGATGCATTTATAGAAGACAATGATTTACAAGTCATTGATTGGCGTTTTGGTGAATAACAGAATGTTTGTGTGAATAGTGTGAGTAAGATTTATTCACTTTTTTGGACAGTTATCCGTGCTTCTTTGAACAGTTGGTAGAGTTCATGGTTGTACCTGGTTTTTCATACTCAATTTTTGTTAATAAGTCCAAATATATTTCTTAGGACTTTTCTGTCAAAGATTCCAAGCTTTCTTTTTGAGTTTATAACATATTAATGGTCTGATAATAGTTTTCTAGACCCTGATTTTCAATCTAATAGCATACGAAGAAGTGTTGGCTGGTTCCGAAAAAAACTGATACGACTCTTGGTAAGATTTGATCATTTTGAGCAATGTATTTGTATGTATATATAGGTATGTAATATATAGGTATGTAAAAATACAATTAATATTTTGTAATATCTCCATCAGCATTGATAACAGCTTGTAGTCTTCGGCTCATCTGCGTGAAAACAACTTGAGATTCTCTTCTTCAGAGAGCTCTCTCAAATCTGTTGTATATCGTGCCACAGATCTTCAGCATTTTGTGATATGAAATTACGCCGATACAATCGTTTTATAATAACCCCCCACACATTATCGATTGGGTTTAAATCTGGACTGTAGCTGGGCCATGGAAAGTTTCGATGTTGTTATTCTGGAGCCACTGGTTTATTATATTTGCAGTGTGAACAGGACTTGTTGAAGGATAAAATTATTTTCTGGACACAATTGTTCTACACTGGGAAACATGATGTTTTCTAGAATATTCAGATAAGTCTGCTAAACAAACCTACCATCAATACGCCATACCATTCCGATTCCTCTAGATGAAATCCATCCCCATTCACATTGGCGCTAAAATGACCAGCTGCTCGATATCTATCAGCATATAGAGGATTAAATCTATTATTATCTGGTCTATACACCCCAATTTTGCACTTTTTAGAAGATTGAAAAATTTTCTCATCTGTAAATATTATCCTGTCCCAAAAATAAATTTGCTTAAAGCAAATATAAGTCTTATATAAGTTATCTGATAAATTTTAAGATTTGGCAGTAACAGTGACAGTATGTAAATAATAAGTATATATCTTTCAAAATACACTGCTCAATTTTCTACACAATACGCTTTAAACTTTATAAACTACGTTGAAAACAGATTATGGAATAACTGTGATTTGAATTTGGTTTTGTAGGACAAGTTATGGAAATCGACTCCAATCAATCATTTTGGCATTTTTAGAAATCTACAGTTAGATGGATATATTAAAACTTATTGACATCTTCTACAAGCCCATTCTTCAATATTTTGAATCGTTCTTTAATATCTCGTCCAGCTTTAACTTTCTAATTTAAAACAAATGAGAAATACTTTTATCCAATTTACTAATAAACAAAAACAATAATTATAAATGCATATTAATCATATCAATATTTGCTATCAGTGTCTGAACTGTAGAAGATTGTTTATGGTATGTCACTTATCAATATTGCGTCCTTGATTGTTCGTTCAATAGCAAATAATAATATAAAAGTTCATATAAAATTTTAAATAAAATCCAAATTTTTTTTATTTCGAATTAACGTGTCTCGACATTTTTGGTCATTGACACGGGTTTACAATAGTAATTACACAGTTATGGAGTTTACAATAGTAAAGAATAACAACATTATGTAAATTATATTTTATTAAACAACTGTGTAGTCTTTAATCAAGTCTATTAGGCTCTTGAGTCGGCTTGAACAGATCAGAAGTTCTTTTAAACTGTGTGTTATATTGTTGACAATGCTAGTGGCCTGCTAGTGTTGAGATTCTGTGAGGGTGTGTTTGACGGTAATAGGATTATCGTTGCAGTGGGAGCATAACTGTTGGTCTTTTTATATCTTCTTGGAACTGTATGTTGTAGACAGGTAAGTTGGATATAGATGCTTCTTTTGCAGCGCTGTCAGCCATCTTATTTCCTTGGATACCGATATGAGAAGGCACCCTCTTCTCTGTTATTAAAGTCCCTCCGGAAGTGTAGACATGGATTGATTCTAGTATTTTTCTTACTAGGTGATGTTGATTGTAAATATTATTTAACGAATGAATTACGGATAAGGAATCGGTGCCCAGAGCTACACTTTGATTGATTGTCAAAAGAGAACTCGAGATCTTTTGAAGTACTGAAGAGTTCTCCTGAAAACACGCTAGTTTCGTTGGATATTCGGTAGTGTCCTAACATTGTATTAACTGTAGTGACAAAATAACCAACTCTATCTACGTTTCAGGATGCATCGGTATAAAGCACCTTATCATAGTGGGATGTATTCATAATATCCTTGAAAGCTTGTCGAAAAATGATATTATTTGTTTGTTGCTTATTATATTTACAGAGGGAAGTGTTTATAAAAGGAGATGTTTTAGACCACGATGGGGATTCTGATTTTATAGGTGTAAGTGTTTGAGAAAATTTTGTGTCTTGGCACAAGGGTTGTAGGATCTGTGGGATTGAAAGTTTACATCTGGGCTTATTTACGAATCCAGGTCTTGGCGAAGTCCAAAGATTAAATGCAGGTTTAGTCGGATTCGATGAAATTTTGCTAGCATAAGATAGTTGCTGCCTCCGAAGGTAAAGGGGGAGTTCATGAGATTCACAGTAGAGACTTTCAGCGAGACTGGATCGAAATGCTCCTAAACAAAATTGGAGAGCAGTATTGTGAAGTTTAACGATTGAAATAAATGATTGGATGCGGAAAAGTAAACTATACAACAATAGTCTAATTTGGATCGGATTATAGCTCGATATATTTCGAGTAGTACACTTTCATCAACACCTCATTGATGGTGGGATAATGTCTTTAACAAATTCATTCTGCTTTAATAGTTGGCTTGTATTTCATCGTTATGACAACGTCAAGTGAGTTTGTTATAGACAGTTAGTCCTAAAAACTTGTAATGATCAATTAACTCTAAATTTACTCCGTTAAGTGTTATTTTGGGTATTTCTGCGCTGTTGTATCTACTGGTGAATTTAATTATTTTGGATTTATTGGTACAGAACCTGAAGCCAGCTTTCTCGGATCATGTAGTAAGGGACTCTACAGAATTTTGTAATAAAGATGAGGTTGCAGCCGTGGATTTTCCTTGGCAATATACAAAAAGGTCGTTTGCGTATAGGGCAAATTTAGCGGGAGATTTTATATGAGAGCAAATATCATTGTTGGCCAGTAGAAAGAGGGTAGAACTCAAAATATAACCTTGGGGTACACCATTTTCAGTGCCATAGTTGTCGGATAATACTCCATTAACTGTGATTCTGAAATTTCTATTATTTAAAAAGTTGTATATAAAGCATAATACAATCACTTAATTATCAGTGGTGCTTTTGATACCAGATCTAGATACCAGATTAATCGCTTATTGATCATTTTTTCTAATAATTTACTGTTTGAGCTTGGAAAAAAATGCAAATTGATAAATGCTAAATTAAGTAATTTTGTAATTGAAAAGTAGGTGTTTTAATGTAAGGATTTTACTGGAATAATTATTAGAGTACCATTGTTGGGAAAATACCATGGACCTTCTGACATTTGCCCTTAAGAACACTTGAAAATGTTACATCCGATAAATTCATTTTTATTGGAATATAAAACAGACGAAAAGAGGATAACGACACAATATTATCACTATTTGAAAAGGAAGGAAAAGAAAATTGTTGACCTAAAGCTGTTCTTAAACTATCAGAGGAGAAAAAAGGCAAAAATTGCGTTATCAGCGGGCATGTAATGCGTGCAGAAAAATATTCCATCAGATGATAATTCTAAATAAATGTACAATGTCTTTAAATCTATCAAAAATTTTCCTACTTGTATTATAAACAAGAATAAAATAAATATACCAGCTAACCTCTATATACGTACTGTCTTAATTTATTTTTAGTCGAACGAATGAGGAATTTATTGAATTTTAATACATGTTTAAATGATTTCTAACGATTAACAAAACTATGTCCACAGATAACTAAAAGAGTGTGCACAGGAAACAAAACGGCGGTTATATTTCCTGTTTAAGAGAATTGCTTCATTTGGTCGACGTTATATTTATCAGACCACAAAATTCTAAATAATGATTTTTTAGAACAAAAATTTTATTTTTGCAATATTCTCGCAAACGTATTTGTCCAAGATATTGAAAAATCAACGTTTGTTGCTCTACCAAAGAAAACAAAATCCGTATCCTGTACCACCATTTTAAAGTTATTTCTAAAAATCATAGATCAACGGATATATAGACTATGTGAAGAAACAGCCGTATACAGATTGGTTTTCGGAATGCAGTGGCTACGAGAGAGGTTCTTTTTAGCATACAAGTGATATTTCAACAATGTAGAGATGTGAATTGCGATATTTATGCATGCTTCATTGTTAATATCTCCACCATGCAAGCCGATGGAGATATTAACAAAAATAGGAATAAGCAGCTGTGATCAAAGAATTATTAGCAATCTTCACTGGAATCACACATAGTCTATCAGTAAAGAGCCAGGAGAATCCGATGATATCAAAATCAAACATGGGGTCCGACAGGGATGTATACTATCACCCTTGGTGTTTAACATATACACTTATTATATACATACTTACATATATTACTAGCAGTAAAGGATGTTGAAGCCGGCATTCGAATAAACGGAGAATGTATCAATAACATCAGCGGATGACACGGTGGAATTCGCTGACAGTTATAAAGCCTTCCAAGATTTAATGAATAGAATCACAGAAGTGACTTAGAGATATGGACTTTCACTGAACATTAAGAAAATAAAATGTATGATGCTTTCTAAGAAGGAACAGCAAATTAAAAGAATGAGTGTGTACACCTACCTTGGTACGAACGCTAATGAAAATTGGGATCATTCCCTAGAAATAAAATGTAGGATAGAGAAAGCAAGATCTACATTTCACAAAGTGGCTAAGCTATTCAAATGCCATGATTTATCAGTAATAAATAATGATGTAGTCTATTCAGCCATAATGTTCTTCTTCTTTAACCAAGGCCACGTTTACCTTGATACCTCCTCATTTTTAATTCAGTCGACCAAGCTTTATTTCAGGTGCTTCTTCATTATTTGCGACCAGGTGAAGTAAGTACGTGACTCTGTTCACGTGTTTTATATGATCTATAGAGGGTTATGCTTGAATTTTTGATCTGATTTGTATAGTTTGTTGAGTATACAATGAGGTGCAACAGAAGGTTAGAGGGAAGGAAAAAAGAGGATGATAAGGATATATACAAGGTAGCAAAGAAAGAAGCAAAGCGCTCTTTAGCTACTGCTAAAGAAAGATCTTCTGCAGAGCTCTATAAAGAGTTAAAAACACCCGAGGGGGTAAAAAGGTTATGCAGTATTGTTAAAGCAAGCGATAAGTCACTAAAGAAAGACCAACGTGCGGCAGATTAAGGGTGCGGATGGAAGAGTGAATGAACCGATGTTGAAATAAAGCAAATATGGTATGAGTACTTTAGTAAGTTGCTAAATAAAGAACACCATAAGACAGACAAAGGATGCGGGATCCCAAATTAGAATGTAATACCGGAGATAACGAGAGATGAAGTTGTCGAGTTGTTAAATATGACGAAGAACGGTAAGTCAGTAGGACCTGAAAATAATGAATGAAATATCTGTGAAGATTTGGAAGGCTCTAGGAGAAAAAGGCGTTGATATTTTGTTGGGAGCTACATTTGATATTTATAGATCTTGATGCGTACGACACAGTTCCTAGACAAGAGCTATAGAGATGTATGAATGAGAAGCACGAGCCTTACGTATTTCTTGAGAAGTACGTAAGGCACGTGAAGGATATGTAGGAGACAGCGTGCACCAAAGTAAGGACTGCTGTCGGATTGGCTGAAAGTTTTCCAGTGACGGTTGGTTTGCATCAAAGCCCTTCAAAGAGTCCTTACCTGTTTAATCTTGTTGTGGATGTACTGATAGAGAAAGTAAGGAAGGAGGCTCCTTGGTCAATGCTCTATGCTGTTGATGTCGTGTTAGTAGAGGAGAACAAAGAAATTTTCTACTACTTCGTTTCTTTCTTTAACTGGTTTCCATTCTACAATTTATTTTCAGATTTTGTATAGGGTCTTTGTATATGGTTTAACCAGACTGGACATCATTATCATCATCATTACATTCGTGATTTCCAGAAGAAGATATAATTTACTCTATTGTTTCTTGTATTATTGTTAATTATTCTATTAATATTATTTGTTTAACCCCAGTGATTATATTGTCTTTCTGAGTAGAAAATTTTCATGTTGTGACTGGCTGTATGGCACTTGCCTATGCCATTAAAACAAAAAAAAAGTACTGGCTATTAAATAGCCTTTTCTTCTCACTTATTTGGCAGGAAAATTGATATAAAAGCTGTAATATAAGGATATATAGCCATTATGTAAGGATATAATGGCTAGTTAATAATGATAATAAAAAACATAATATATTCCCGTAAAACTAGAAGTTATGCTTGCAAAAAAAATCTCAGGTTTTTCTGTATTGGCTATCCTAGCGTCACCTAATTATAAATGTAGGAAAACTGAATTTTTAAACTGACTGATTATTAAATTGAATTGAATATTGTTAAACATTTCATATATTCCAATCCGAACACGTTTTACCATACTTATTTTTGTTATAGACGTCGCTCCGAAAGTCCAGAAAGAAGATCAAGAAGTAGCCTTTTCAGCTAGAAAAAAATGTACATTGCGAATTTACTTGATAGGAGTCTTACTAGTATTTCTCGTATCTGCTGCAGCTGTGATATTAGTATTCGTGTTACGAAAAAATGCTCAAGATCAAATCCCATCTGAAGATGAAATTGTAAAATTAACCAATTCGTCGCATAGACTGATACCGAAAGAGACTTGGGGGGGTAGACCAGCGATTGGACCAATGAAGGAGTTGAAATCTCCTGTAGGCTTAGTCGTTCTGAGGCACACAGCAGGTGGCAATTGCTCTAATTTTAACTCTTGTGCGAAGAAGATGCAGACGTTGCAATCGATAGATATGTCCGATAACAATTTGCCTGATATATATTTTAATTTCGCTGTTGCTGGTGATGGGGACGTTTACTACGGAAGAGGATGGAACATCCTCCCAGCTTCTGGGGAGAAACGTATCGAGATAGTATTCCTGGGAAATTTTGCGATAGATCCCTTCACGCCTACCATGTTTGAGGCAACCGAAGTTTTATTGAATTACGGATTTGTAAATAAGTATTTATCCGAAGACTACAAATTGATTGCCCACAACCAACTTGAGAATACTGTAAGTCCGGGAAAACATGTTATGGCTGTAATCGACAAGTTGCCACATTACGACCCTTCTTCCCACAAGGGTATTCCGTTACTGGTAAGAGAATATCAAGAGCTTTCTGGCTGTAGAAAGGCTTATTGCGACTTCTAACCGCTATGATGCATGTATATTTATGCTTTCACTAACAATACAGCTTCACTAACACCTACTTTGGTTTACTAATGCACAATAAAATTAATTTAGTTATGTATTAATTTTAATTTTGATTCTGTTTAGGATGTATCGAAGGTAACAATAACCACTAACACTAAGAGGTGATTTAAAATGATTGTAAAATACGTTGTAAATATCAGTTGTAGAATTGTTCATAGATTGTTAAACGAAACTAGGCAAAAAAGTGTAATGAAATCCTGTAATGAAGTTTTTATCAACTGGGTATATTTCTACCTGCCAGCATCCAGACTTTAAATCCAAAGTAGAAAACAATTTCCTTCCAGCTGATTTATCCAACGTCTCGTCGATCTTTATTGGAAACATTGTTTAACAAACAGTAGTCCACACAAAACCTCGTAGTTCTGTCTTTCTTTTTGACCAGAACCACTGAAAAGACTTATGGGCTGTTAGAAGGTTCTATCACCCCGTCTTTCTTTATTTTCTGAACAATCTTTTTAGCTTCCTCTTTCTTCTCCTGTAGTAATCGTCGAGCTGTTAGACGAATTGGCTAAGCATTACCAGTATCAATCTAATATTTGATAATGGTAGTTTTTCCTGTCTTTCCTCCATTGGGCACAAAAATGTCACGATACCGTCAAGTCAAAGAAATTCCCTTAATTTCCTTTTTTTTTACCTGATTTAGAGACTGGCCAATTATTTGGTCGAATTTTTCGTTGGAATTATCCGATGTTGTCGTCTGACGGATTGTAGATGTCATAGGTATACAACTTCCTAACTAAAATACCAATTTACAATTATGATTTGTTGCCAACCTCCTCGTCATGGTAACGAGGCTCCATTACAACAGGTGTTCCTTTTTCCACAATTCCCTGCAGCTGCGCTGCTATGATCGTTTCACTTTTCGCGGGTACACCGGTATCTTCTTTAACGGCTGCTTTCAGAGTGCTGTGTAAATGAAGAAATACCTCCTCATTACCAACTTTGATTGTCTTATTCCTAAAATCCAATAGAAATCCATGAAATGCATGCATATTCGTTACATCCATTTCTAATATAACATCCTCTTCCATGTCAGCAGCTATTACAGTATGGACAAACTTTTCTGCTCCAATTCCTAATTGTATCTGGATTTCTCCATTTTCACCTAAAAAGTAAAAGTTTCTTATGGCTGTATATAACTGTTTACCATTGCAGAAGAGTTTGCTGTGGAACTCTGAGGACCTCATCACCTATTTTATATATAAATAACTAAAAAGCACCTGATAGAAAAAAAAACTAGAAACAAATTGATAAAAAAAAAGACTATGTATTAGAGATCAATACTACTTAGTAATAGATTTAGGATAAGATTGTATAAGAAACAATGACTAATGAAAAATGAGTAAAAATTGTAAGATTGGCGAATGGATTTAGTGTCCGCAGTCATATAAACCCAAACAAACAACAACAAAACTGTTTACCATTTATTTTTCCATCTACATATAAACTATCTTCACGGCATTTTAAAGAAGCTACTAGTATGAGAGGATTTTTGAAAAAGTTCCTGGTCGAAGCTGTCTCCCTAAGTTCTAGTTTTCCTGCTGGCGAGTTTCTTGATTTGTATCGTACCTAGAGTGCTTATTTGAACTTCGTACGTGTCTCGTTTCTCAACAATTCCATTCTTAGTTTTCTTGGATGTAATGCCTTTTATAATATTAACAACCTGATCAAATTTGTCTTTATCTTCTTTCTCTTTTACAGTCCTAACTTTACTGCTGATTTGTATTCGAGTGCTGCGGACAAGACATCAACCATGATTTCATGATCACGAAGACCATCAATAAATGTTTGTACAGCCAACTTTTCCATCATGTCTTCGGGAGCTATTGGATAAACATATTGTAAACAACCTCATACTCATAAAGAGCTTCATCTCTCTTTTCTCTTAGATTTTTAAACTACGACTGGTAGACATGTTCCAAATGTTCGTGACCATATCGCATGTTTAATATCTTCTTAAGTTGTTCGAAATCATCTGTCTCCTCTACAGCTACGGTCTGAAGCACATCCAAGGCATCTCCTCAAAGAGCGATAGTCAGATTTACAGCCTTTTCTTTTTTGGACCATCCATTCGCTATTGCAGTGGATTCGAACTGTTTCTTGTAGTTGTTCCATGACAACTTTCAGAACAGAACCTTCACTTCCTTCAAATGTCGGCAGTGTTTTCAACTTACATTTCGTCTCGTAATTGATTTGATGATTCTGTTTGCTGTTCCTGTTTCCTTAAATTCTTTTCCATTTTTTTTTATCTGTAAAAGCCAAAATATCGGCAGCAAGTTGGTTTTTAACGAAGATATTCTATTGCTAAAGGCAGACATTTCAGAAGTGACTTTAAATATTTCCAAAGAGATGTTAGCGGAAACTTTGCTTTCCAGAGAAAAAATCTCGTTAGAAAGTTTGCTTTCCAGAGACCCAAAGTCCGTAGAAACTTTGTTTTCTAAAGATGTAATGTCACCAGAAACTTTATTTCCTAACGATGTGATTGACAAAATTAAGGCAACATTCTTGTCCTCAAAAACAGAAGTGTCTGGATGGAAACCCTCTTCTTTCATGGCGTCTTTTAGTTATTGGACTAAATTAGCCTTTTTCCAATAGTAATAAGTTCCCGGTCTTCTAGCTCTCGTCGCAGATTTGTTACTTTTACTTCATACATCATTCCAATTTTTAATTTATTTAAAAATTCCACTTTTTAACACCATTTTGTAATGATTCTACTATCTTTATTTACGTAAAAAATAGGGCAAAACAGAACCCAGAGTAATAAGAACAAATTCAATAAAGCTGTAAGAGAATTAAAAAAATTAGTACAAGCGGTTATCAATTAAAACATACAAAATCGGCAACATCGCTGGACAATGGGCAAAAAAATGTAAGAAAAGTCACCAAAGCATTCTGTAAATATTTTGTAAAATTATTCCGAACACATAATTTTGTACCAAGCCCCACAGAAACTCAAGATGTAGGAAGGGTCTTAGACCCTTCCTACTGGAAGATTCGAGAACTTATGGAAGTAATCACAGCAGAAAATATGAAGATCTGTAAAACTTAGTAATGGTAAATCTAAATTACCTAAAAAGTAGTAAATCTATGTAATTGTGTCAGTCTTGTAAGTACAATCTATAAAAGAGCCTCCAAAATTGTTAATAATAGATTAAAAACTATTGCTTAAAGGCAGATCTTAGAACAACAATGTTTTTATTATAAAATAAATTATTGAAAATTGAAGGAAATACAATAATGAAGAACTGTTAGACGGCTTTTAAAAAGATTTTATACTGGAACACAAAACAAATGCCTTATCCCTGGAAAGAAGAAGAAGAAGGCTATAAATAACTCTGCAAATAGCTTGTCCTATGTCTGTAAATATAGCAAAGCAATATTTGAACGCATCAAGGCTATAGTGAATTCAGTTAACTCTTTGATGCAATTGAAGTTGTTCTCCCACATTCTAAGAGAAAGATCAGCATTGTTATAAGTGGTTTAACAATAATAGGCTCAAGCTCTTACCCTGTCGTATACCTGAGTGAATGTTGACTTCCTCCGTTAGTTCGGTTGCTATTTTTATTCTTGTTTTTTTGATCAGAGTTAATATCCTTTGTCATCTGTGTTATAGTAGTTGTTATAGTCTTTCTGTGTAAAAGTTCAATCACATCTTGTAGACTAATACAAGTGAAGGTTTTAGTAAGGTCGACAAAATACATGAGATGAGTGTTACTTCAGCTTATATACATTATGGTGAGAAGTAGCTAATTTTTATAATTGGATTCGTTAGGAGACAAATATTAGACTAATCTAATAGACCTGCAAGTTTATGATTCGTAAACTTTTGGTATAGAGTTCAGCTGAAAGATATTGCAGAATTACTGTGCAACATGAAGTAAATACATTTCCAATATTATTTGTAAATACCTATGTTTCTTTTGAGCTCTCCTACTCCTACTATCCACCTTCATCTTTACTTTTAGGCGGTATATGAACGTTTGATATTTTTAATTTTCGAGTAACCTTCCACAGTAACGAATGCATTTGTTCTGTTGACTTTGTTGTTTTATTCATTCGGTAAAATTACGATTTTTTCGGTTGAAAATTTACAATGTTTTTTGTTAGATGTCACGTCAGTATTCAATAATCCTCGTATATGGTGTCAATTCCGTATAACTGCATTGTAAATCCAAATAGTTTGCTACAAAAATAAAGGTTATACTGATAACGATAATGAAATTCATATATTTATACTTCTTAAGAAATTTGTTATCACAAGACTATTGTAAATATTGTTTCATCGTATATAAACAGTTTAAAAAGGTATGAATTATTTATGTGTAGAATAATTTATTATTTTTTTAAGTATCTGCTTATGTCTCCTGTTTTAGCTAAAAAAAGCCGCTGCGAACTTTTAGAAACAATCAGTTCCGTCCAAATAGTATAATTTATTTGATTCCCCAAATTTTTTATTTTTCATTAATGGTTTAAACTAGAACACACAATTTTAACTTTTTAGATTTATTGGTACTTTGGATTATGTAATTCCCATCCAAAGGTTAATTTTCCTACGCTGTCAAAAGCTTTTTTGTAATCTATAAAAGATAGGCAAAAGTTATGTTCCTCACTCACTGTACGATTTATAAAAAGTTGAAAGCTCTCATGGCTGGGACATGACCAGAGATTTGAAGACCAGAAGGAACTAGGAAAATGTTGAAAAAAAAAACTAACAGGCAAATGAAAGAAAGATGGTTGGATAATGTGTATTTATTAATTTCATTATCAATCCATCATTTAAAAATAAGAAATAAAAATGTGATAAACAAACTGACGCTCCTTTTTACAAGATTAACATTTCAAATGCCTCACATTTGTTGCCACAAAAAATTTGATGCCAGATGTTTTGAAGATTGGGCTTTAACAATGGACATTTTATAGTGACCGGTTAATGGAAAAGTGATACATTTTAATGAGAATCGTAAAAATGGCAAAAATCGCCTAAGGTTTATTTATTTAACCCTGTTACAGAAACTGACTTAAATTGCTGCAAAATGCAAAAATTGCAGAAAAAAGCTGTTTATATTATGCGAAATATATTAAATCGATTTAAATGAAATTTTATGGGCTGTTTTAATATGTTATGACTGGTTAATGTCACCTCTCACATTCACCTCAAAACAAATTCGCCCTGGTCTAATAGTAAAAACAGTGCACAAAGAAATAATGTAATAATAAAAACTGATAATATTAAAATTTATAAAGTAGATTCGACTACATAAAAATTTAAAATGTTTCAAAAGTTGCAAGATTAAAAAATATGTGATAACACTGTTCTATTCTGTAAATATTACCAAATAATAACAAACTGCAGAAAAATCGGAAGTATCTATATAAATATTTGCAAAAGACATATGGTTATACGTTATTGAGACAATAACAGGATAATCCGGTGAAACAGAACAACATACATACATAGCAAATTACTATGACCTATTTTGATAAATTTTTACAGCTTTTAATCTTTATAGCCACACGAAAAACAAGTGAGATATGCACAAATAACAGCTTAGTGTCGAATATTAGTTCAAATACATAAAAATATCTTTATTCGCGAAAGATACGAGAGCTACATTAAAACTTATATACAGGGTTGCGAAAAGTCAAGGCAACATTTTTTAAATAAACTAAAAACTACGTAATTGTAAAAATAATAAGCATAATTCAAGAAAAATTACTACATATAAATTTGGTTTTTAAATAAAAAAATGATGTTTTTGAAAAATTTGTTGTTAAAAGATATTATTTATAATTATAATACATAAATATTTAAATTACCTATTATTTCATGAACTTTTCTACTACTAATAATAAGAGAAAAGTAAAATTTTGCAGAATAAATATTCATTTTAAATTGTTTAAAAAAATTATTTAGTTAAATAAACAATTCACACGTTAATTAATCGATTTCTTCAATCTATGCAACGAGGTACCCCAAATTAAAAAAAAATCATATTTTTTAGTTGGATATAACCGGAGATAATGCGACTTTTATAAATTTGAAGTTGTGAATTTTTTGCCTAGGATAATCGCGAGATGGATTGAGTAGGTCTGCGGTTATCACAGCCATTCCCAAGCCCGAATTAAATGCGGAGGGTGATTGGCAAGGTTAGCAACCTACTATTCGTAAAAACGTACTTTTTAAAGAAATAATGTACAGCCTCGGATAGACAGGAGAAATAAGGACAAGCGAAGAGTATCCAAAACCCAGATTAGAATTACTACATGGAATATCAGATTGCTCTACTCAAGGGACCAAGAAATAACCTAAGTGCTGAAAAAGAAAGAAATAGACATTTGTGCTCAATAGAAAACAAAAAAGAAAGGAAGAGAACAATCAAAATTAGGCAAAATATACTAATTTACAGTGGAGTAGCAAAAAAAACTTACTAATACACCAAAAGTACCAAAATCACGTCAAAGAGTGGCAATATATATCAGAAAGGATTGTAACAGCAAAGTTGAGAATGGAGAAAATAACAAGCCTCAAACAACAAGGGAAACGTTTTATGACGAATTACAATAAGTAGTAGATCAAGTCAGAGGAAGATGATAATATTTGAGTATTTTAACGCTCAAGACAAGTACCCGGAATTAAGCATAAATATAACGAGAATGTTCAAAACGAAAGTGAAGAACTGATGATAAACACGAATAACGAAACAACACTTACACAGAAAAAGAATATCAGAGAAGAATAAAATATTAGATAATGATAACATCGAGGAAAGCTGGGAAAAACTCAAAAATAACATAATTGAAGAAGCAACAGAACCACTTGGAGAGAGGAAAGTATCAACACTAACATATCAAAAAAGAACACCTCATGGTTTAGAGAGGAAGTAAGGACAAAATGTGAAAAAAAAAAGAAGAAAGCCTTTTTACAATACAGAACACAACAAACACAATAGGCATATAACCACTATAAACGAATCAGAAATGAAACGAATACTTTGGTTAGACAAATAAAAAGGGAACACTGGCAGAGCTTCTCAAAACAGATGGAACACGACTTCTACGGAACACAAAAAGAAATATCGAGAATGATCAGAGGACAAAGAAAAAAGATAAACAAACTAATAAAAACTAAATACACTGGGATTTAGTTTTTTAGCAAATAAATTGAAACACGGGCGGACTATTTTTGAACCAACAGCACCAGAGATGATGACAAACAAAAAAAAATAATAAATAAAATAAAGAAGAAAATAAATAAAGAAATAATAATAATTAATAATAATTTTGAGGAGAAAGAGTTAAAGAAATCATTAAGGAAATTAAAAAATAGAAAATCACCAAGCGAGAACAAAATACCGAACGAACTCCTAAAGTACGGAGGACAAGATCTGACCAAACAACTATTAAAACCAATCCTTCTTCTTCTTCTTCTAATGGCGCTACAACCCTTTGTGAGTCTTGGCCTGCTTAATAATGTTCTTCCATTCTGCCCTGTCGGATACTTTCCTTAGCCACTGCCTGATGTTCATGGTTTTAAAATCCCTCTCTCCCTGTTTCCTTGGGGCTTCCATCTCTGGATTACTTTTACAGTTCGATTATCTGGCATTCTTTCTAGGTGACCAAGCCAGTTTAGTATTTGTGACTTTAGAAATCTAACAATATCTACGCTCTGCATTAGTTCATCCAGCTCGTGGTTCACTTTAATTCTCCACGAACCATCGCTGCATTGGGTTGGTCCAAATATCTTCCTTAGTATTATGCGCTCAAATATTCTCAATTGATTTTCATCAGTGGTTGAGAGGGTCCACGTTTCACATCCATATGTGACCACTGGTCTAATTACTGTTTTGTAGATTCTAAGCTTAGACTCACGATTCAGTAACTTACTTTTCATTAAGTCTTTGTATGCATAAAAGCACTTTATGCATACAAAGTGCTTTTATTTCTTGACTGATGTTGTTGTTGTCATTTATTATTGAGCCTAGATAGGGAAAAGTGGAGGCAGATTTGTAGGTGTGGTTGTCTACCATCAGATTCTCATGTTGATTCGATTTTGTGCACTCCATATATTTTGTTTTGCTTTCATTATATATATATATATATATATATATATATATATATATATATATATATAATATATATATATATATATATATATAATATATATGTAATATATATATAAAGACCAAACGTAGCAGCTTCTCGTTTCAGTTCTATAACCTTTTCACTTAATTCCCTTTTATTGCAGCTTATTATGGCAACATCATCCGCATATGCGCATATTTGTATTGGTCTTGTATTAATACAGCCGTTTATATTCAGTTTTCTAACAACAGCTTCTAAAGTTAGATTAAAAAGTGTTATTGATGAGGCATCACTCCATTTCAATATCAAAGGCCTGCGTCATATCTCCATCTATTCTCACCATAGCTTTGGAACCCTCCAAAGTCATTCGTATAAGTATTTTAAATTAAAACCAATCCAAAAAATAATAAAACAAAACAGAATTCCTCAAGCATTAAGATTAAGCACCCTAATACCTCTTTTCAAAAACGGAGACAAATCAAAAATGATGACTTCGTTTTCTATAACAAGTGGGCAGATTTTTGGTTGTGTGCATATTTTCATATACTTCGTTTTGTTGGCTACATACTACATGGCAATGCTACATACTCTCGTATAGCATTTTCCGTTCTCCCAACAATATTGATATCATCAGCATAGGCCAGGATTTGCACTGATTTATTATATATTGAACCTTATGGTTGTGATTTATGACATACGTATTACTTGCGTTTAAAGACAGAAAATTTTAGTTACTTTAGCTAAGATTGAGCCAAAAGGAGATCGATCATTTGTTCCATAGCGAAAAAAAAACTACTCGAACTGCCGCATCATCGAAGCACATTCTTTACACTCGTCTATTTAACTCAAGCATTTTTGTAGCTACATGCGCATAGTGAATCCCTACAAGATCTAATTTTTGTAATATACTATATACTAACTCTAACTTAGATTAAAATTGGGTGTTAAAAATATTAATCCTTGTAGTAGTGGTAAATGCATTAACAAAACTGACACGTTTGGTTATTAACTGTGGTGAGGTAAGTGCATATCATTCATATTTGTTAACTACCATAATTTTAATATTGTTTATTTATGTCGCTGATAAGCGACATGCAAAAATAAAATCACTTACAGAGTCATGCGTGGATTGGTTATAAGATAAACTATTTAATGTATTTTTTTACGTTTAAAAATCTTAGACAAAAGTTTTATTAAAAAATCCTTATGAAATGTATATAATTAAAATACCATTTCGGGATACATCACAGAATGTTTTCGAACTAAAAAGTTCATTATCAGTGTGATGTTACCAGGTATTATATATAAATGAGTCAAGCCACTAAATATCTGTGTAAAAATCCTTCTTCTTCTTCAAGTGCCATCTCCGCGGCGGAGGTCGGCAATCGTCATAGCTATTCGGACTTTTGAGACGGCTGCTCTGAAAAGTTCATTATTTGATGTACATCCGTACCACTCTCTCAGGTTGCGCAGCCATGACATTCTACGCCTCCCTATGCTTCTCTTTCCTTGGATCTTTCCCTGCATAATCAGTTGGAGCAAGGTGTATTTCTCTCCACGTGAAATATGTCCTAGATATTCTAATTTTCTTGTTTTTATTGAATTACACTAAAATCCTTAGATTGAAAAATAAAAATCCTTAGAAAGTTACAAAATATTACACTGATGACGTACTTTTTAGTCCGAAAACTGTGATGTATCCCGAAAGGCTATTTTAATTATATACCTTTTATAAAGGATTTTTCATTTTCCTTGTGGACTTTTAGACAACTTTTATAGAAATACCCATTAACTAAAAAACATTTTGAACAACACACCATGATATATTTTGTCTAAAACTAAATATATTATTGAGCAAGAAAGAACAACGATTTGTTTGAAATCGTGATGACTGTTTAAATCCTTACTTGAATCTTATATACTAAAACGCTAAGCCCTTTTCTTGTCCACCACTTTACTCAAAAACCATATTAGATAATTAAAATATTTTTTCGGAATATTATTAGTATTACGTATGAGATTGTCAAGATATACTTTTGGTACAAAAATTCACTTCCGGTTTTGGGATGACCGGAAGTTAAAATTTACTTTTAACTTTAAGTTTTAGACCCCACAATGTATATATGAATCGAAAGGTCTCGTCGAGACGAATCTAAATATGTACTTCCGGTTGCGATCCGACACCGGAAGTGACCCGAAACGCGCATAAAACGTCAAGATAGAGCAAATCTGACACCGGATTCGTGATCAGCATGCAAAATTAACTGCTAAATGATATCCATGTCGACATTTGATGAACTAAAAATTGCATTCCGGTTTTGAGGTCGACTTCCATAATCACTTTTTTTTTACTTGCATTATTAATGATGAATGTTATGTATATTCTTGCTTATATTGTTTGTATTGATCTCTTAGTTTTTCTCGCAAAATAAAAATTTCATTTAAAAAACTCGATGTCGAGTTGGTCCGCTAGTGGAAACTAAAAACTTTATAAAAACACAAAATTGATATTCTTTATAAATAATCTTGAAATTAAAACAGACCATAGAAAAAGAAAAATGAAGAAACTATACAAAACAATATAGTCCAGATAATAGGTATATAAGATGATCCCGCGACTTTGATCAGGCTAGGTATTTGACAATTTTTTTGTGGACTTCGATAACCAAAACCTCTGTTTCCTGCAGTGGGGTCGGTGGATTTTTTAAATTATTCACAATTTAAGGCCCAAAAAGCACCATTTTAAGAACTTTCGTCTACCAGTAAAATGTAAAGTAGTTTGAACGGATTTGGAGGTAATTATTTGATAAAACACGTTTAAAGATTAACCCAGTTACTCCTTCTATAGAATAGAATAGAAAGATGATTTATTGCCACTAAAAATTGTACAATTTTATGGACAAAGCTAACAAAAAGTACAAAAAAAATAAGAATAACAATTAAAATTTATTAATTATTTATAAATTAAATTACATAAATCGTCAACCTAACAAAAAAAAAAAGATAATCAAATTTACAATCAAAATTTACATTGCAAAATTTAACTAAAATGCAAATTGCATAATAAAACTTCACGAACTATTTTACGAATAAGCTTAAGTTGCTGCATATGATACCCAAATACATATAAAAATACTTTAGTTGCTTGTATCTAAACGTACGGTAATTTCTTCTGAATAATATCGCTGTCCCGGTGGAACATTGACGTATTATAACTGCATATTTATCGAAATTTAGTTTATGTCGTCATTGGATCCAAACTTAGTTACCCCATTCGTCAAATCACTATCAGACGTGTTGTTCAGCTTTTAGCCACCAGAGAGCAGATGCGTCATATTTGAAAAATCAGCCGATCTCGGAGAAACAATGACAGAATGTATAGTTGTGCTTCGATAGGTCGAGTGTGTACTTGTACCTACGGTGCTACATTGACGCAATTGTATTTTATGTTATTGTTGCTCTAAGGTTTTTTCACAAATACGCGGAAACATTGACGTAACTGTATTCTGCATAATTTTTCATCTGGATTTCTCCTTATTGTGAGGCAACATTGATATAAGTGCATTTTATGTAAGTAAAATATGCACCAAGATCTCCAAACACCAACACTTGGTAATGCTCTCTTAGTCAAGAAGGAAAAAAAACAAAGGAATGTGGATAATTGGTTGAAAGAAAAGACGAAATGACTAAAGAATTCTAAACAGGGGTATACTTCTAGAACAGAATATCCTGTAGCTGCTAAAAAAATGGGACCTGTGTGAACTAACAAATGTCGTTTAAAATGTCCAAATAGGGTATCTGAAGAGCTGAGAGAGACGCAGTTTAAAGAGTATTGGGCATTAGGGTCCTTGCAAAGACAGCGAGATATTTCGGCTTCTTGTATTCAGCCACCTGAGTTGATCTACCGACGTACTTCTACATCAAAAACCATTCCCAGAAATACAAATTGTACATTTTTCATTACAGTCACGGGAAAACAAAAACGGGTACGTAAAACGTTTCTCATTTATACTTTTGGAATAACAGAAAGAGCTATTCCCTCTATAATTAAAGCAGTTTCAAGTGAAAAAGCTACTATTATACCAGAAGATAAACGTGGAAAGCACGAGAGTCACAAGAAAATAATTGACACAATTTTAGATTCTGTTCGTAGCCATATAAATTCAATTCCACGAATTGAAAGTCACTATCTTTGAAGTGATTCTTCGAGGCAATACATAGATGGTGGTTTATCTATTGCGGAACTTTACCGGAACTATATAACGAAACAAAAAGAAGCAAAAAAAGAAGAGTCAGCAACCTACGATTGTTATTCTCGTTATTATCTGCTTCTTAGTGGTCCACTTCTTCTCCACCCATACAACATTCATCTGGTTTACCACACTAGCTTTACTCCGAGAAAAAAAAGGAGTACCCCATCCTTCGAAGAGACGCAAGCCTAAACAAGGTTAAAACTCTGGCTCCGTATAACCTTTTTCAAAAACAATGTACAGTAAAACCTCCCTTAACCGAAACCTTTTTAACCGAAACATAGTTTAACCGAAACGGCTGACAGTTTCAATAATTTCGTCAATAAAAAGTAAATGTTTGTCGCAAAACGTAAACACTTCCGTTAATTTCACTCACCAATTGATGTCTATGTGTGTTGGGAAATCACAAAAACCAAGAGCTCTAAAAGATATTTCCGAAAAGGCATTTTAAGGTAAGAAGCCAAAAAAGTTCATGAATGTCGACCACTTTATTTTTAGAATGGTTTGAAAATGGATTCGTCTCAAGTGTAAAATCCTTTTTAAAATCAAAAAATCTTCTCATCAAAGCATTGTTGCTTGTTGACAATGCGCCCTCACCCTCAAAATCTACAAAATGGTGACAATTATCAGATTTTTGCCACCGAATGTCACAAGCTTAATCCAGCCGTTAGACCAGGGAGTCATAGAAACATTCAAGAGACATTATAGAGAAGCATTCTTAGACATCTGTTATTACGGGAGACGAATTAATTCAAAAGTGTTCCCGAAATTCTCATATCTTTAGCAATAAAACATTTTTATTGGTGAGCTGAGTCGTGGGCCAAGATCAAATCTTCAACTTTCGAAAAATGCTGGAACAAACTTTTTGATAAGATTTTGATTGACGATCCTGAAGAAGAAAATGGTAAGAAAACGACAGAAGAAATTAAAGCTTTCATTAAAAATTTGCCGGGACATGACGAAATTAACTAAGAAGAGATACGTGACTGGTTAGCAGCTGATGACTCAGAACGTGAATTCATCGACCAGGACATCATTGGTATGGTTCTTTATCAAGACAACCTGAGCATATCAGATGATGAAGATGACGACCCAAGAGGCAACAGGTAGCACAAGACCGTCGACGAGATTTTCAATGCTTTAGAGGAAAGAATTTTATACAGTAGGCCTAATTAGTTGGGGACACGAGTAGATTCTTAATTTTTGTTATCATTACATAAAGTTTTGTCCTTTTCAGATTGCTTTGTCCTACCGATGGAGGGAGAGAGAAACATCGTTATCAAACGAAAACGCAAAAGAAATAGCAGATTTCTTTAAAAAAGCATGTTAAACTTGTTCATTTTCCTTAATTTTATTACTTTATTTTGGATTTACTTATTAGAAAACATTACGAAATCAACTCATAGTATTTTTAATACCAATACTTTGATCAAGGATATTATAAAAAACAATGTTATTTTTAACCGAAATTCTTGTTATCCGAAACGGCTTCCCCCCCCCCCCAAGTATTTCGGTTAACGGAGGTTTTACTGTATTTTAAACTAGTTAAACTCATGGATCCAATAATGAACACTAAAATAAAATAATGTATTGTAGAAGTAAAACGATTAATTTTGTTTCTGGTGGATATTGTGTTAATTATATTGCACTTTTTTCCTTAAATTATTCGAAAAGTCCATCTTTAACGAGCTGTAACTTACTCAGTTTACACGCAAATGACTTCTTGTAGCGCTCATTTTAAAGGCCTTTTTATGAACTATAAAAAACTTTGTATTATTACCCCCAAAAAAATTAAACTTTTGTTTATAATTTGACGTTGAAGACATACATAAAATTCGCTGTTTTTAATCATAAATAGCTCTAACAGTATTGACTTTCTGTAAAACTCTATAGAAGAAAAGATGCTTAGAATTTAATCCTCTATCGATTCCCGATTATTTTGAGCAAAAGAATTTCCACCCTTGAGAAAGGATGGAAATTACCCCTGGGGTGGAAGCACATATCGGCGTTATATAAATATTGTTATTTGAGTACTTCCCATCACCTCGCCAAATTTCAAATAAATCGGTTCAATCCGATTGAAAAGTGAGTAGCCCGAGTGACTGATGAAGTTGTCTCTTGTCGATAACCCAAATATTTGAATTGTGTCCCTTGTGCCACTTTAAGTTGGGGTTTCGGTTTATGGCCATCATCTTGGTATTAGTCGGAATTAGTTTCAGCTTGGTACTGTGGTTAGTTTGTTTAGTTTATTTATTAACTTGAGTGATTTTGTTTTTGTATACCCCACGTGAAGATTATTGATAGCACATATCAGGTTTTAGAATACAGCTCGCGCTATCATGCATTTTCAAATCGAGTATAGCACTCAATAGTTTTAATAACCAAATTATTAATATTCACTATTATTATTAACTAAGTATTTTCTTTTCAGACATAGACTTCGTCTACAATACCTACAATCCATACCGAGTAAACGAAAAACTACCACCAAAAATCAAGGAATCTTACAAGAAAGCAATAACATGGACGTGCTGTTCTATTATCGTGATTATAGTGATGTGTGCAACACTGATATTTATAAAACTATTACTGTTACGGACCCATAAAGAAATTTTTGGTGTTTCCAACAGAAGTGTCGAAAACAAAATGTTTAATAGCGCTCCCAATGTCTTTTGTAGGCATCAGTGGGGAGGTGTGCCTCCCAAGAACCCGACACCGTTTACATTTCCTATAGAGTTGGTGGTGATCAAAGAAACTGGCGGTAGGTTTTGTGAGATTGAAGAGGTCTGCAAGGAGTTGACGCTGAAAATACAGACATTGCATATGACGACGATGAACTATAGTGACATCGGTTATAATTTTCTCGTTGGGGGAGATGGTAACATATACGTGGGAAGAGGATTCGGCGTTCAGAATGTAAACATGCGGAGAAGTATAGACATAGCAATCCATGGTAACTTTTATTTTGATCAATACTACGATTATATGCAGAACGTTACGAAAATTATTTTAGACACTGGCGTAGAACTGGGTTATTTGGCTCAGAACTACAGTTTAGTGTGCCATAATCAAACGGAGTTGGGAATCGTCAGCCCAGGGCGAAATGTATATAAAGTAGTGAGTAATTGGACTGACTATCACTATGATAGTAACACATATTTTAATAAGCAATTATGACGTTTTCTTGTACATATTTAATAATAAAGAAATGTGTTAAGTGTATTTTTGTAAATAAATTAATATAAGTAGTATTCGATTGTATTTTAAGAACACCATTTTTTCATTTAGCCATTCTTAGTTTGTCACGCAATATCCTGGCTATAATCCTGGCAAATTTGCCATTTGTACATCTCATTTAATTTTTTTTTTAATTCAGACTTTTTTTCATATCAAAGGCAGGCAAAAATATTAAAGATGTTAAACGTAGATACAGAAAAAAGCACAAAAAAAGAAAAAAATCGTAATGATGTATTACTAATATGACATAAAAACCAATAAAAATTATTATAATTATATACATTTTGAAGTATATATATATATATATATATATATATATATATATATATATATATATATATATATATGTCAAACAGTCTTTTGAACATTGAGTCACCAGTTGAGTCATAGGTCTTTGAGAGTGTATCCACACATATAGGCCGATGACTCAACAATTAAGTCATGTAACTAACCCAATATTACAATCTAAATTTAGATTATTGTGAACAATATTGTGGTTCCATCACACGTTGGTATTCCAGGTAACTAAAAAGCCGATCAAGCAGCAAAACAACATGTTCTCTTAATGTAACAACAGACATTCAAACATCATCAGATCTAAAAAGAACACTCAAACATAAACTAATGGACCTTTGAAATGATCATTGGAAAAGAAGCATTACCACAGTATATTGCTTAGAATAAAGCAATATACTCTGGCAATACCAAGTTCTACAACCAAATATTTTCTACCACCAGCTCCCACCAATAAAATGAAAGGACAAATCTATCATTCGAAGATTGAGAATAGGGCACACACGCCTTACACATGGACACCTAATGAATTCCAGTAATCAGACATACATATTCCAGACATACTTATCTCAAACAGCAGCAACTATGAAAATGTATTAAACTTTTTAAAAAACTCAAAGTTATACAATTTAATTTAAAACAAAATGGATTATAAAAAACGTACCTATTGTAACTAATTTGTAACCAATGTAAAGTATTAACCATGTAAACAAGAATGTAAATTGTGCCTGTGTCAATGACCATTGGCTGTTGAGACACATATTTTCGAAATAAAAAAAAGATTTAAAATCTATTTTAGACTATAACATAAAATGATATAAGAAAATGGTGTACTAAGTTTTGTCATAATGTAAAATAGAAAACAAAATCTGTTAACAAAATCTGTTATAGAAATTAGAACATGTCCTATTTTGATACCAATTATTAGTACACACGCATGCGCAGGCGTTTTTTCTTGCTTGTCTGAATTAAAAGAAATGTTGCAATGGAAGCAGCAAATAATAGGAGAATGTTCTCATCTATCATAAATATATATGTTTTTGTTAAAGCAAAGGTAAAGAACGGCTTTCGCAATCGCTCTATGCTGGAGCGATTGCGAAAGCCGTTCTGATGAAGCCTATTAGGCCGAAATACGTATAAGCGAATGCGCAAGCGCCCTGTACGTGAAATCAAATCTTAACTGTCTTTTCCTTTCAATTTTTATACCTTGAAACTCGTTAAAAAAATCATATAACGTACAGCAACGTATGAGGTATCAGTGGAAATAGAATATGATTACTACTCTACATGGATCTCCTCTGATCATATACCCGCTCTTTAAAAATATACCATTCTTACAGTATGGCCAAACCAACAAATATTCACTATAATATACAAGATGATTTACTACTATACATGGATCTCCTCTGATCATACACCCGCTCTTTAAAAATATAGCAACAACGGAGATACGATGCAATACCGTTTTAGCGATGTCTTCGCGTTTGTTTTTTGTGATAACATATTCATTAGCCCATCCTCTTTCATTTACCGCTTTATATGTAGTAATTGAGCCAATAACAACGAATATACGATATAGTGTTGTTTTGGCAATGTTTGATTTTATTGTTATCATATTCAATATCCCATAAGTCAAAATCGGAACAATAGCAACGGGGATACAATATAGTGCCGTTTTAGCAATGTTTTGCGTTTGTTTTTTGTCTTAACATATTCGTTACCAAAATCACAGCAACTGAAATGGATTTCATGAGAAGAAGCTGCAGAGTGACAAAAATGGATCGCGTCAGAAATGAGGAGATAAAACGAAGAATGGCAGTAGAACAAGTCATACTCAGTTAAATCGAAGAAAAACGTTTAATTTGGTATGGACATGTGAGAAGAACAGATCATACAAGGTGGATAGCAAAGATTTCGGATTGGAGCCCAATAGGAAGGAGGAAAAGAGGTAGACCCGAAGATCATGAAGGGATGAAGTGGACGAGGCCATGGAAAGACGAGACCTTAGAGATGGAGAATGGCAGAACAGAAAGGACTGGAGACGTTGGCTGAAAGAAGGAAGGCGGCGACAGCTGTAAAAATCCTTATATAGATAGATATTCGTTATCACCTCACCTTTCCATCGATACCTTGCACGTTGTTGTACGTTGAGCCGTTTAGACGTTACAAGCTTAGTGTCCTTTTGGCAATGCCGCCATCTTTGTTTTTTGTGTTAACATATTTCCTCTCCCCTTTCCGATGATACCTCACACGTCACGATCCGACGAGCCGTTTTCGCCCACCACAAAAAGATCAAAAAATAACCAGAATGGACCTTAGCGATTTCTTATGGGATTTAACTTGGGGAAATACGCAGAACTGTTGTTGCCATTTTACTGGCATTTTCGTCTCTAACGACTGGAGTAATAGGAAATTGTCATAGGACAACTTTTTGCATGTTATTTGTAAAATAATTAAACAATTTACTTATTGTCATATTATTACAGGTTGTAAATAAATGGAAATTAAAAAAAAAATATTTAAGTTGCTACCTCACTTGTGTTTAATACTTGTTCCCACGTGGGAAGGTCACGTGGGCAATAAACCTCGCTTATTAGAAAGAGATTCAAGGACTGCGTTGCATCATTTTTCTCTGTCGCACTGGGGGAACGAGTTTAGATTGCAGCGCGCAACCTAGGTATTATAAGTCTATGACAATATATCTCTCATTTTTTTAACAGAACAATGTTTTTCGTGTTAATTGCATTAGATTGTACATGAATATTATTTTAATTATTGTTTTTATTGTTTGTTACAGAAAAAACTTTCAAGCAACGTCGCAAAAAATGCCCTACCTTCCAAATCACCTGCTGGAAAGAACGAAAAATTAAGTTAGAATCCATCCTGAAGATCAGTTTTTTTCTGATAATTTTATCCTCCTGTCTACTTGTATATTTGTTAGGTATCTCTTCAATAAACAAAAATCAAGGTCCACCGCCAGATACATGTTATGGCCATACATTAGGCAACTATAGTGTGTATTACAGAGATGATTACCACGGTGTTCCCCCTACGAACAGAATTTTTCAGCCACTTCCTTTAGGACTTGTGGTGATAAAACACACCGACACAATAACGTGTAATAGCCTGAAGAACTGTTCGAAGATCGTTCGGTCTTTGCAGGACTCCGATATGAACAGCCATGGGCTTTATGACTTATCCGAGAACTTCCTAATAGCGGTAGATGGAAGTATTTACGTGGCAAGGGGTTGGGACGTCAAAAACGGCTATCCGATCGTCAGCATCACCATAAGCTTTATAGGAAACTTCAATAGCGATCTGGTAACGGCTGATATGGTGACAAGCCTAACACTTTTATTAAGGCAAGGTGTAGAATTATCAAAGTTAGCTCCAGATTATATCATCGTAGGTGAAAATCAAACAGCGGTTAGTGTCAGTCCTGGAAGTCATGTATTTGAAATTCTTCAAGAATTCTGCCATTATAGGGATATAGATTTAATATCTAAGATGGCATATGATCTGTTATCAGCCATTTTTATTACAGTGTTTAAGAAAACCTCATTTTATAGTTCACAAAATCAAAAATCCTGTATAGAGTAGATTTTTTAAAAATTATTTGTAGATTTAAGCCTAAATGTATATATTACCCATTTCCAATGCATTCTTTATTGTTAACAACTACATTTTTATGACCTATTATTGTTTTTTCTTGTTCTTTCAAAAAATATGATCTTGTCAACATTTTTTTTTTCACTTTTTTCCATAATTTGCTCAGTGGTACAAAACGCATAAAAATTGTTTACGAAATAATTACTAAAAATACATCAATTAAAAAGAAACAAGAATATCACAATAAGATCCAGGAAAACAAAGACATCTATAAACTTTTATACAAAGTACAGGTTTGGTCAAGAACATGCTTTGGAGAAGCATTACATTAGCAAAGAAATAAAAAAATTTCTATCAAGAAGTGAAGAGAAACAGACAAACAAATAACACGCAAACAATTTTTTGTAGGAATAAAGAAGGGCTGATCCTTGGAAATACTGCAGAGAAATTAGACAGATGGGCACAATATTTTGAAGAACTGGTAAAAAATTAAGAACATATGCAAACAGATGAGGCAATGGGCCAATCAGAGGATAATGATGAGGAGTACGTAGAGGAACCAACAGAACAGGAAATAAAGGAAACGATAAAATGGCTTAAAACGGTAAAAGCGCAGGCCCGATAATTAGGGATGCGACATCCGTAAAATAACATCGATGTTGAGCATCGATGGTAACATCGAACCTGAACATTGGTAGTAACGATATATCGAAAAGAAAACATCAACGTTATTGAAACATCGATATTTTTACAAATGTTGAATAATGCGAAAATAATAAGTTAAATAAGTATTATATAACAGTTTTGATAGCAGCTTTCCTTTTATCCTGTTTCTTTGCTGGGATTTAGCGGGAAATTTCAGTAAGCGTGTCATATAAATTACTACCCAGTGAAAGCAGTAGTTGTATATACAGTTGAAACAACATACAGTTGTTTCTAGTGGGAATATTAAGAACATCTACATGCGCATTCTTTTGGCTAAGATTTTATTTAATGTGCAACAGACACTGCGTATATACACAAGGTAAAGCTATAATTTTAAAAGCTATAAAGCGGTCTCTACAGAGTGCTTTATAACCGAGCCCACAGGTAATACCAACATAGTTTCTTCGTTGTCCAAACAAAGAAAGAAAATACGAGAAAATATAAGTTAGATGAGAATAAAAAATAAGATACTAAGATAAGCTGTAAAAATATTGCACGTAAAAGTCACTTGTATAAGATTCCAGAAAAGGAAAAGTTGACGGGAAAAGTTTTTATAAGTATTTTTACAGAAATTTGATAATCAAGAGTGTCAAATTCAGATGGATGTTAGCTTACATAGAAAGTAGTGTCATCAACAAATAAAACACTACTAACTCCCTCATTTTGAGAGTATACTAGGTCATTGATATAAATTTGACGGACACCATACATCAGAGATTGTTTTTAGAATCAAACTGGCTGAAGTGAACATGCTGATCACGATTTGAAAAATCAATCAGTTGAATAGCATCACTATGAAAGTTATAATAAGAAAGTTTTATCAGCAGAATTATTATGTGCGACACATTCAAAAGCTATTCATATCTAAAATGCATGTAAAAGTGTCAAGATATTCAAACCATTCCAAAATATTACCAGTGGATCTAGCTGAAGATGTTATTTTATTTTTCGGAATCCATACTGGTTTATGAATTAATAAGTTTATTGTTAAGAAGAAAACAGATAAAAGAGGACATTAAAAAACATCAAGATGACCGTATAGAACAAGTGATAGAGAAAAACCGAAGTCTCAAATGCACCAAACCGAAGCTAGGAAAGAAAAACATAATAACCATTAAAAATGAACAAGGACAACTAGAAAAAGTAAATCTATATAGCAAACTCAAAAGTTTGAAAAGTTCTACGCCGATCTGTGTCGTTCCAGAAACGATCCCCCTAACTCCTCAAAGCAGAACTTGAAAAGGCAGATAACAAATTTCAACACAGAAGTAATGCCCGAAATAAGCCACGAAGAAATAGAAAGAGCAGTAAAAGGAATAAAGTTCCTGGAAGCGATGGAATCCTAGCAGAAATGCTGAGGTAAGGAGGAGAAGAAGCCATCACATATCTAAAAATACTATTTAATAAATAATGACTATTCGAAGGCAACATACCCGAACAATGGAATATTGCTAAAACAATACTAATACATAAAAAGGCAGACACCACAGACCTAAAAAATTATCGACCAATTTCACTTCTTTCTCAACTTTACAAAGATTATTACAAACAAGTTAACAATTAAATTTGACGGATATCAACCAGTAGAACAAGAGGATTTAGAAAAGGGAGGTACAGCACCTGTGACCATTTATATACTTTGAAAATCCTAATAGAAAAGACTAACGAATGCAATCTCCCATTATGTCTGGCTTTTATAGATTATGAAAAAGGGTATATAGGGGTAAGTATTATTCAACAATCGGATCGACTCTAGGTACAGAATATTAATACATAATATTTACGAACAAGCTGAAATGATAGTGACGTTGGGTAATGGAATCGAAACAAGGCCAGTAAAAATCAACCGAGGCCTAAGACAAGGAGACACAATATCTCCAAAATTATTTACAGCTGCCCTAGAAGATATCTTTAAGTCAATAGACTGGGAAAATAAGGGAATTCCTATTAAATGAAGATACTTAAACCATCTTAGATACGCAGATGATGTAGTACTAATAGCCGACACGTGGAATGCACTGAATACGATAATTGAGGAGCTATACACAGAATCCCTAAAAAAGGACTGAAAATGAATTTCAGCAAAACTAAACTAATGTCAAACAAAGATGACAAACCTATGATAAACATCCAAGGGACAGAGATAGAACACGTAGATGAATATACATATCTGGGTCAAAATGTCAAGGTAAGCAAGAAAATTAGACTACCGAAATAAGCAGACGTGTAAAAATGGGATGGGCGGCATTCGGAAGACTCTCATACGTACTTAAAAATAAAAATATACCTCAAAGACTGCGAACCAAAGTGTTTAATTCCTTTATCCTACCTGTACTTACATATGGAGCTCAAACCTGGACATTCACTAAAATAAACATGGAGAAGATCAAAAAAACTCAAAGAGCTATGGAACGACAGATGTTGGGTATCTCACTCAAAGACCATAAAACCAATGAAGACATTCGTAATAGAAAAGTAAAAGATGCTGTCGAATAGGCAGCTAAACTGAAATAAAAATGGGCTGGACATAACGAACGTCTTAAGGATGGCCGATGGAATAAAGAAATCGGGAATTGGCGGCCAGATGAAGCCAAACGACCACGAGGAAGACCGCAAATGCACTGTAGTGACGATATTAAAAGATCTGCAGGCCCAATATGGAAACGTTTTACAAACAAGAGAGATGAATGGCGAGAATTAGGAGAGGCAATCCGAATAGAGAGAAGGGCTTAAAAAAAATACTGGTTTATGGCAAACAGTTTATTAGTTTCAAAATATATAGATTAATATGATTTTTTTGAAATTCGTTCATAAACTTTTGACGAGTTATGCGACAAAATTATGGGTCGATAATTGTTGCCATTATCAATAGAGCCTTTATTCTTAAACAGAGATATTACCTTTGCAGTTTTAAAAACTTTAGTAAGTATTATCGATTGATTTATAAAAGTTGTTAAGGTTGGATAATTATCGTTTTAATAGTTTTAATAATTTTTGTGTTAAATCTATCAGGATATTTACTGTTACAATTTTTCATTTCTGAAATAGTTAAGTTAAGATCACTAAAGTTCACTGCCCAAAAACTAAAACGCGGAATATTTTTCTGTGGTATAGACATAGACTTCAAATGGTTTACAAGAGTTAGCTGAGAAACGTTAAATTCATATACTTACCTTACCAATAATAAGTTTCCACCTAACTTGTTGGGAGTTACCAGAATTGTTTATTAAAATATCATTTGCTTTAATTTACGCAAGTCTGTCAAAATGTCTATCTTATGCATATAATACGAACTACATATTGTGGAAAGTTATTGAAGTGTATAAGATGTAGGGAAAATCATATAAGTAACTAAGAAATGTACCAAAGGATACTGTCCCAAAAGGTTTACATTAAAAAGCTACCCAAATTCAGAGCACAAAATAAACAATAAACAAACCAGATATGTGTCTGATAAAGAAGAATTATATAATTCAATGCAAAAACAAGAAAATCAAAAGAATAGGATACAGTGATTTGTGACAAAACCACTAACTATTCGCTATCGAAAACCACTGAGAATCTTAAATCTCTCATGCATAGCCATTTAATAAGAAAAGCAAATTGTAGTTGGGCCAGAAGTACCTAATCAACAAAAAGCTGAACATTTTGCAGAACATCTAGAAAGCATAATTCTAGAGCACTACAATTACTGAAATTTTTAACAACAAACGATCCACGAGATATCTTAAAGGCGATAATTATTGTGATTGCTAATAAAATTAAAATTAATAAAAAATTAACTTCATTTTAGTTCAAGGAAATACTGAAACTCGACAACATTGCTAAGATGAATTGTAACTTGCCTAAATTTGGCGTAATTTACCCATTTGATAAGAAGTACTTTGGATTCAGCCGACTCTACACAACCATAAATATGCATTTTAAAAATTCTTTAGTATATTTATCAACAGTTTTAGATGATATTGTATAATTCAATATTTAAAGCCTGCAATCTGCTACCACTTAAAATCATTAGTTCAGCCAAATATATGCAACTCACATTTCCTCAAATGTGATATTCCTTAAACTTCAGAAAACTATTGCCCAAGCAATAAACTAAGATTAAAAAAATTAGTCAAAATAAAAGGATTTATAAGTAAAACGTATAATGAAACATAACTAAAGAACTTATTTATTTCAATAAATATTTATCTATTACTGAACTCCCTGGAACATCTTAATGGTATACAATCACTAAATTATTGTTCTTTGAATTTGCCGTTGTAATAAGGAATATAATCGACGATAACCCTCCAGTCAGTGGCATAACATAGTGTAACACCTGCTACGGCTCCAAAGGCTGCTGCAGACCCGATCCTTAAAAAAAGGTTATGGTTATATAACTAAATGTAAATAACGATAATACAGCTTACCATTGTTGTGCTATTTCTATGTGTTTCTTTCCAATAGGGCTTGGAGTAGTGGCTAATTTTGTGACTGCTCGAACCCCAGACATTGTTTCAATAAAATGGTTTTCTAGCTAATTTTAAAAGCACTGAATTAAGCAGTGACCTCCCAATCAATCCAAAATTGAGTGACAGTGACAGTGACAGTAGTGGAGGAGTGACAGTAATAGAAAAATGACATATGACAAATTGTCAACGTTGTCAGATTTTAAACCTTTAAATCAACCAAAGACAAAGTAATGGAAAAAGATTTGAATAAAAAATTAAAACAATAGAAAACGTTAACTGTTTATGAGAGAAACTAAATGAGATAAGTTATTCAGTTTGGCAAAATGTGGAAACGAGCAGCAAACATCAGGATATTGACAAAACTAGACCTAAAAGTTATCCAATAAAGTTAAATAAAAATAATGAATATTTTGTGAGAAACAGAAAATTTGTTCGTAAGACACTAATTTACTAAGTTTAAGATTATTAATAATAAATACAACACTTCGAAGTATAAATAATTGAAAAATAACACAGTTTTGATTTTTTTTTTAGAATGTAGGTACTTTATTTTTTTAAAGAGGAGAGATGTGAGTTGCCTAACTGTATTCGATAGTGTTTTTGTTCTAGTTTTTTTTAGTTCCCAAAAACGTGGAATCAAGGGAAATATCAAGTATAGAGGAATTCGAAATAAAAAAAACCAAAAAATAATAAAACTCCAGGACACGACGGTATAATTGCGAGTTTTTGAAAACAAACAAGACAGACGACAGTAACAATCCCAATACTAACAGAGCTGTTTAATAGAAGTCTCTAGAAAGAATAAATAGAAGAGGCTATCGAGTACAATAAGCCAGCATATCTATGTTTTATAGACCTGGCCAAGACTTTCGATCGCATCCGTAATCGTAATGTAAGTCGATAAAAACTGCAATGATATTAGGGCCACCTTATTCAGTGAAAGAACTGACATGAAATTTTCTTCGATCTCAAACAACTTGATTGTGGACCTTACACAACTAACGAAGATGGAGACAGATTAAAATCCTGTGAAATAAAGATAATATTGAAAAATAAAAAATTAACACATTTTCATATAAGACTTCTTATCGAGATGAAGCGTTCAAATCTGTGATGACATTAAAAACAAGGCAACAAAATTCTAGTAATTCTGATATTACACCAAAGAGCCTATATTCTCAGAAGCTGAAAATTGCTCAACCAAAGCAACAGGATATTCTTAACCTGATACATAAAATTATCATATTTAATCAAAGTATTATAAAGGATTGTTTTCCAATCTTTAAGACTGATGTTCAAGAATAGAATTACGGCCAGATTTTTATATACGGTTGATTCATTTTTTTCGCGATTTCTTAATGTTTCTACTTGTTTATTTAACTAATAATGTTCAATAAGTACCTACAAATTATGACCAAAATGTGACAGTTTTTATTAGCTAGTTATAATTGTACCTTGTATTAGTAAAAATAATAGCTCATTTTTGAATTGCCTTTAACAAGATATTAGTACCTACCCATCTATGTAACTTGAGAATAACTAGTTTTAATTTAAAATACAGTCTTTTATTGTGTTTCCGAAACTCATACTTATTTAGTTTTATAATTAACTTTTGTTATTTTTATAGCCTCACATTGTCATCTTTTTTTTGTAATAATTGTACTAAAATCTACATAAATTAATGACAAAAACATTGATTAAAATGTTTGTTTTTTTTGCTATGTGTCCTTTTATTTTAAATACTTATAATGACATTAAAAATATTTTTTATACAAAAGAGACACATAATATGCTAATATCACTTTCAGGAAAATACTTACGTTGTATCTGAATACAATATCAAATACAGTTTAAATTTACCTTTCTAACAATATTTAACTTGCATATAAATGATATAAAATAAAAGAGAAATGAACCAAAAATAAAAACTCAAAACTTTGCATAGCTCCCCTGTCAAAACTGTGATTTTGTTTGTTTGTGGCTCTTTTGTATTGGAGTAGCGATATATGGAATATTGATTTTAAAGTCTGACAATTTCGTGATCCTTCTTGAATATGTTTTTCTAGGTACCTACCAGGAAGGAATAAATAATTCTGTATTCTTGATAAGAAGTTTAAATGGAGATAATAGAAATAGATTCTTACAAGCAGATTCTGATTATAAAGTAAAGCCATTTTTAAGAAGTCCACTAAACAATCCAATTTCTATAATGAATTTCATATTAGAACCAGATATGCAACATTATATGTATGGAAGACAAGGTTTAGGTACTATTTGATCCACAGGAAGTGGCTGTAAGGTTGAAAAGATTCAACCGTTCTAATCTACAGTAACATTATACGAGTATAACCTAGCGAGAGGTCAAAATTAAGAAAATTTTGAAGATGAATTGCTAAACGAAGACATTACTAAACTTTTTGAAGTTAAAGATGTTTGAGCGAACTAAGGAAAAACCTGATAAGAATCATTAAACATGTATTACTTTTTTATTCGTTATTAAATTTGTCTTTACATAATTTAATTTATTACTGTCACCAGAAATTGTATAATCAAAAAAGGTATTAAAACATTATTGTGATTTCTTTGACAATTAATTAAATATTGATGTGTTCCGCAATAAATTTTACGTTTATCTTACAGATAAGTAACCGCAACATAATTTGACGTGAAAAGACGGGTACATTTTATTTTATAAATAATAAAATAATAAAAATGATATATGTATAAGAATAAAATAATATAATAATAAGAATAAAAATGTAATTTTTAATATTGTTGAAAATTTTGTTTATCCTAAAAAATTGGCTGCGAATTTGGTGATCGGTAAAAAATATAATACATAACTCAAGCTTTCCCAACAAATAAATTGCCAAACTAGAATAACGCTGGTTTTATACGTAGGTGTATTTCATATAACGACGACGAAGATTTTACGCAAAAAGTTCAGCGACTCTCCAAAAGTGATTTATTTATTATGCAAGTTGTACAACAAGATTAAAATATTATTCTCTTGTTATCCTAGCCTTAAATAGGAGAAAGACCGAAAAAAATAAGCGCTGTGATTGTAGATTCGATTGATTGGATCCCCCGTTGCATGATGACAGGCAAATTTACTAGTATATTATAAATTATAATAATACAAACATGAAACAAAATTACTTACATATCTTTTGATGATTTGCTCCCTAAATTGCCACTAGATATCGTAAATTCTGTTCTACCAAAGTTTAGAAAAACTTGAAATTTTCTGACTTACCTGAAACAAAAACAAACTCCTTAATAAATTATAACAAAAGATATAGTATTGTCATGTATATGAAGATAAACTTAACTCACCTGATTATTAATATTTTATTCTCTTTCTGAACCATTTCCTTCTCGATTGGAACCAATTTTTCCCGTCACACCGAATATTATATATTACCGATGGCGACCACTTACATTATATGACTTTCAACCAATATTACGACGTTACTGAACATCATATTTATCGGAAGAGTCACTGAAAAAAAGAATTAAAATTATTAAATCTTTTTGCTGTTTAAATATGGACGCTATCAATAGAAATCGCGAAGAAACTCACAAATACACAAAGAAATTAAAATAGCAGTATGCAGATTCAAACACAATCTTTCTATTTGTTGTTTTTATGAATGCATTTTGCATTTGAGAACAATTGGGTGATGTTATAAGTGAGCAAAAGCAGAAAATATAACTCAATATACCGAAATACAGAATGCTTGATTTGGGAATTATGTTAGAATGCCAAATTTACAAGGGTAAAACAGATATTTGAGTGTAATCCTTTAAGAAATTTACTTCCGTGTTCAAACGAAAAAAAAAATACCCAAAAAACACAAAATTGGATATTAAATAGTAATAAAGAAACCTAATAAAAAATATTATAAACTACGAATCCATAGATATTGAGTGACAAGTCGGCGTCTTTCTGTATTGTTTAAATTTTGCACTACAGTGTTTAAGCGTTACTACAATCATTGCTAAACTTATGTCTAATTTATACAAAATTGTACCCTTACCATATCACAGATTTTCCATTTCTTTTCGCTCACCACAAATCAGTTCATGTAAGTTATTATAAACTTCAAACGTTCTAAAAAAAAACAAGTAAACCCTTTTCTTGCACAAACAATTTTTTGTCTCTAAATTTTCAAACAACTGCATATGCGCAGAATGTCACAGCTTGCCTTTCGTTTTGAGTTTTGAATCTAGCGGTTGCCAAAAGTGAGGTACGGTAAAAACAGTGTAATTTGGGGAAAAATAAAATTCATCTTTTACTTTTAATTTAATTGTCTTAGCCTAAACCAACAATTTTCTGTTTTATCGGAGTTATGGCTTATGTACTAAATATATATATATAATTATAAATATTCGTGTCAAGAAGGTTATAGGTAGATGCCTTTTTGGACAGGAAAACAACTGTCGTAATTAATGACACAATTATATTTCTCATTGCAGTGATAAGAAAAATACCTAAAAAAAATTAAAATATATTTGAATAATATTCAAAATTCAAAAGTGTATCAAAATGCACAAAATTATAGATAGAAAAGATTTCATTATCGGCATTGTAGGATTACTGGTTGCCTATATACGGTACTATAACAACCAACATCATTTATCTTTTAAATAAGCTTTAACGAGAGCTAAAATTTGGTATTTTAAGCTTGTTTTTAAAATATATGAGATACTTTTAGACGTATTATACTAAATACTGTAAAATGTTTTTTAACATATAGCAACCCCGCCCAATGACTGGCAACGTTTCGTCAATGTCATTACTCATTTATTAACCCATAATTACTGTCAGTGTCAATGAAACCATTAATGTAAAGAAACGTATAGTTGAAGGGTAAAAGTTGAAATATTGGAACACAAATTTTAAACTTTTTCTGAATTTACACAGTGTTAGATGCGTATTATTATAGCATTTAATAGCAAAAATATTTGGTAGACTAAAGTAATTTATTGTACAATGCTAGATCAAGTTGTTGAAGAGTGGGACGAACTTGCAGCAGATTTTAAACAGCTAGAGGTTAGTAACAGGTTAAATTCATTTTTATGCAGTGTTATCAACGAGACTTTTAAAATATTGGTACTAATTAGTAATTACACATATATACTAAGTGTTGTTATTCAATAGTGTTTCAAAGTTAATATACTTATTACTCGACATTGAAAATGGAGTTTGAGCTGAAGTTTTGTGCCGGATTTCCTTATTTGTTTTAAAATCAGTGATCTGTACATTTTAGCATTAATTAAATTAATTTTTACTGCACAATGAAAGAATGGAAAGCCTTTAATCAGTATCGAGTGAATTATTTGTTTGCAAGGTTAATTTTTGACATATATGTACAAGAAACAACTAAAATAACACTAGAGGAAAACAGATTAACAGATAAATTACTGAGTTAGAAGGTAGTTTTAAAAGAAATATGAGTATTCTACAAAAGGAAAATTTTCAACCAATATATTTTTATAGTATTGTGCTATGGACCTCAAAAACTGATTCAATGAGATACTGAAGACTGAGCTGATTATGAGTTTGTAAAAATAAATACATGAAATAATGTAAGAAAAAACGAAGATGGATAAAAAGTTCTGGAATAATCACAAATCATGTACAAATTGGCTAGACAATCTTAAAAAATTTCCAAAATAGTGTAAAAGAAATATTTCAGAAGACATATGTGTTAAAACAGTCAAAAATGAAGATTGTGAAGATATTTTTACTGTAATATGAATTTTGTTAAAGTAAAACAAATGTTTATACATTTTCTCACTTTTAGGTAGATAACAAAGCATATCTTCAACAATTGAATGAATTAACAAGTATTCAAAAAAAATGTCTTAACCACATTGCACATCAAAGATACAGGATTGGAGTTCTTACCAAATCTCTCAGAGAGTGAGTATTTGCATTATTTTATTGCTAAATTATTGATGATCTTTGTTGTTTGTTTCAGTTTAAAAAAGACAGAGGATGTGGCTAAAATTGCCGAATTGAAATCTAATATAATGAAAAGAAAAGCACAACTCTATGACATTGAACAAACTTTACCAAAACAAAATGGAACTTATTTAAAAATTATTTTAGGCAATGTTAATGTTTCTATACTAGATAGGGATGAAAAGTAAGTAACAAATATTAGTAATTATACTTTTTTTAAGACTAAATACACTAAAAATGTCAAAGAGGACCATAACAGTGCAGTTTTTTATGGTAATATCTATTTGTATGAATACTATTTTCATTTTAGGTTTAAATATAAAGATGAATATGAAAAGTTCAAGTTAATTTTGAGTATAATTGGAATAGTAATGGCAGCACTGAATTTTATCGTCAGATTTCGACCTTTAGAACTAAGTTACATATTTTTGTTAGTTTGGTATTACTGCACACTCACGATTAGAGAAAGTATACTTAAGGTAAGATATAATATTATATTAAACACTCCAAATTGGCTGCGACATTACTGTACACATTTTCTATGTGTTTTGATAATAAAGAACCAATTTGCTTATGTTTTTCGTATATAATTTTATTCGAGCACTTTCTGTGAAGATATTATATTCTCGTTTATAAACATTAATCATAATATTCTCTTCTAATATCGAATCCATGTCTCTCACCCACAATAAAACACAATATTTAGGTTATATTTTTAATTTCGTGATAACCTACAAAATAATAACAGACTACAATAAACATAATTTAACTTCCAGATAACTTTTTATTCGGTACTTTATTTGGCAAATAAATATTTTACATTATCCATCAGATAAGTTTATTCATATCAGTTGGTAGTTGTCAAATTTCTTTCCTAGGTGGCGCTTGGTGTTTAAATCTAAAGTAACATAAAGCTTTAAATTATTTTGTTTATTAAATATTATTAAAATTACAGCAACCAATATTTTTGGCAATGTTATAAAACTAATCATATTATTATATTATGTAATTAATATTATTAAATAAATGTATTGTTTCAAAAACAAAATATTAGATTTCTTTCCTAGGTGGCGTAGTTACCCTGCCGGACAAACAGCATGATTTGTCCTAGCCTTTTATATAGATAGATTAGTTTTTTTTATGTTAGCCTTGGTTTAGAACCTTTAGCCACATAATTACATACAAATATTAGTATTCATTCATTCAGGATTGTAGATAGATTAGTTCAAAAACAAAAAATATGATATTGTCAATACATTTTTTGTGTCCATACTTTTTTACAACTGTAAAAAAGACGAAAGTCGTATTTTTCCCAAAATTCTGTTATTTATCTTGAAAACTATCGAAAGAAAAGATTCAATTTTATTTATTGTTTCATTAGTTTTTCCTTATAATCAATCTTTTTCGAGTTCACTGACTAAATCTTAATTAAAATGTGGTTTTTCCATGTATGGTTGAGACACACATTGATAAAAACCTTAACAAGATTATTCACTCATTACAATCATAGTTATAAATGATATCCAGCAATAAAACTCAAGTCCTTGGTCTAAATTCACTAATTTCTCATGATGTACGTATTATAGGTTAATGGTTCTCGAATAAAAGGTTGGTGGAGGTTACATCACTTTTTATCAACAGTAGCTGCTGGAATACTGCTCATCTGGCCAGACAATGACACTTGGTCCCTATTCCGGAATCAATTCATGGTTTTCAATATCTATATAAGTAAGTACACAATTATTTATTGCTAATGGCATGAAAACCTTGTTTTTGTTTATATAATTTGTTGTTGTTTGAATTTTATTGGGAAATACTTTTAATTTGTCAGTGTTTTTGAAGGTAGGAGCTTCGCTATAAAGTTTTTCTTATAAAACTGATTGGAACAGATGGTTTTGTAAGAACTTCTTTATTAAAAAATAAACAGATGAATTACTCAGAATGCCACCACATTCCACTTACTTCCATAATGTCCATTTAGAGTTTTCACGTTTTTCGGGGAGCCCCAAGGTTTCTTCCAGCTTTATTTAACTGACAATATTGCTCAGATGTATGGAAGTAAAATAACAGTGCTGGTTTCCTGGTTCCTGAAAGTTGCGATTAAACTTAGCTTTGTTATATTACTCAGATATGGTTTACTTTGAGTTGTTAACATATCATAATTGTGTGATCTACAAACTTAATTTGTACTCAGATGCATGTGTTTCAAATCTACCATTTAGTTAGTAAAACTAATCTTTACTTTATAAAGAAATTAGAATGTTAGTATTTGCTTGTAAAATTATCAGGATTACCCTGTAAGAACATATAATGAGGCTACTGTGCAACCACGTAGTAAAAAACGCGGAATATCGATTAAAAAACAATTGCAAAGTTGTTCTGATTAATTTTCTTTGATTGTAAATTTTAATCCTATCGCAAATATTGCGAAAGTTTGACCTTACACCTTTTTTCCTCCGTGAAGAAATTTAACATGCACCTTAATGAGTTAGCACAGTCTGTGGTGTGATTTTCATTATCAAAAAAACTGAACATATATTTAGTGTTGATATAATTACTATTAATTAATTTATTTTAAATTTTTTATTTTTAATATCGACTTGAAGCACTTTCGAAATCAATATTTCGGAATATTGAATGCTACGGGGGTAACAGGATATTTTTGTGGGTTAGTAGTAAAAAGTTACTTTTTTATTAAGAAATGTATTTATTTTACAATTTTATACTGTAACAATCGTTTCTGTATATGTGATGATGCTTTCACATCTGCATTGGACTCAAAACACTTTTCCTTCTCAATTTATGTACATTTAGGAATATATGAAAGTGGCATGAACCTGAATCTGGCAAATATGAACACTGTTATTAGAAGTTCATACTTCGAATTCCTTAAAATTTCCCTAAAACTCAAAATTCAGGATTTTTAGTTCCAGTTTAAATGAAATTAAAACATTTAAAGTGAGAAGTAACAGTGATCTTTGCGTAAGATTTTATCAGATGCTTTAAATCAAAAATATTTTTAAAAACACGTTTGTAAAGCGGACTAAAAACTATAAAATAATATTTTATTGATTCATAGGGATGTATTATAATGATCGTTCTCAAACATTTGTCATATTAAATTTAAATAGCTATGAAAAAATATTTGTATAATTCAAAACAAACATGCAGCTTATACAATGGAAAATAGTAAAAATTATAGACAGATTATCACTGAGAATATTCATACAATAATAGTTGCTATCATTTAGAATACAATGGAATTGTTGGTGATGATTCATGAATCGATTCGTAGTGATTTACATTCTCTCTCACAGATGTTTTATCTCTATGGATCTATAAGAAATTATTTTATACATTTTAAAGAACAGTACATAAAAAGATGTGGTATTGTCATTTTTCCATTTTAAGGTCTGGTTCAATACCTTCAGTTCCGCTACCAAAGAGGCGTCCTCTACCGACTCAAAGCCTTGGGTGAGAGGCACAACATGGACATTACGATAGAAGGTTTCCATTCGTGGATGTGGAGGGGACTGAGCTTTCTGTTACCATTTTTATTCATAGGTTATTGTTTCCAGTTTTACAACGCTTACACCTTGTACGTTTTGAGTTACAGTATGGTCACTACATGGCATGTGAGTATATTTTTAATGTTTCCAATTTGTCTTTATTTTAACTACAACTGGAGCAGCTGGCAACACCGCGCGGCGTATCACAGTAAACTATACATCATTTTAATTTTTGGTTCGTGGTCATCGGTAATTAAAACTTATAATGGGTTGTATGTTGCGTTTGGAGTATTTCGACTAACAAATTGTTCAAATTAAATGTCTTCACCAAATCTAAATGCTGATACACTATTTGGATGTGGATTTTTGAGCTGTAATCGACCGAGAAGATTCTGCTGTAATGCCACAGTGACTATGCCAGATCAAACAAGGAAGTTGTAGATGGTACGAAAAACTCTTAAAAGTATCATAATACTCCTTATATCATGTTATAATTGAACCTATTACTTATGACTCACCCTGTACACTTGGAAAATAAAAAAGAAATCACGAACTAATCTAGGTAGTTCGCTATTTGAATGTTTATTTTCGAGTGGAAATCAGTTAGACTACGGTATAATCAACTCAGAACATTCTACTCCTAGTTTCTGAGCAAAATGAGCGCTTGGTGCTTTACGAGATGAGGCGGTGACTACACTAGATCAATCACACGAATTCTGGAAGACACAACAATCTCTTAAAAGGCTCCAGTATCTCTTAAAGCCTGATGCAATTGAACCCATTATTTATGAGTCACCCTGTACACTTGAAAAAAAAACAGAAATCATTGCAAACTTATCAAAGTACTTCGCTAGTTGAATGTTTATTTTCGAGTGGAAATCAGTTAGACTACGTTATAATCAACTCCGAACCTTCTGCTCCTAGTTTCTGAGCAAAATGAGCACTTGGTGCTTTAGAGGTAAGGCGGTGATTACACTAGATCAACCACCTCACGAATTCTAGATGACATAACAATCTTTTAAAAGGGTCCAATATCTTAAAGTATGGTACAATTGAGCCCATTACTTATGACTCATCCTGTACGCTTGGAACAATGAAAGATTAGAAACTGTCACGAACTCATCATGGTACTTCGCTATTTAAATGTTTATTTTCGAGTGGAAGTTAGTTAAACTACGTTATTAACAATTCAGAAGCTTCTGCTTTTAGTTTCTGAGCAAAATTGACAAATAATGCTTTAGAGATGAGGCGGTGACTACACCAGGTAAACCAGACGAATTTTGGATGATATAACAACCTTTTAAAATGCTCCAATGTCTCTTAAATCATGTCACAATGCCATCCATTAGTTTTGACTCATCCTGTACACTTGGAAAATGAAAAATTAGAAATTATCACATACTGATCCAAGTATTTCGCTATTTGAATGTAGATTTTAGAGAATGTAGAGTTAAAGTCACTTAGACTGCGTTATAATCAACTCAGAACTTTCTGCCCCTAGTTTCCTAGAACAAAAGATTTAATCCATTTATTTACGATTCATTCTGCTCACTTAGAAAATCAAAAACGAAAAATTATCGCAATTTTAAGGCGAGCAAATCATTAACTTACTATAAATCTTAAAATAGTTTCATTTTTATATATTATGTAACTAAGGCGTTTTTTGTTCACTTTTTACATTTTTTTTTGTTACTATTTTCTTTAACGCCATATATATTCCTCATTCAGAGTTTTAATAAATTCTGTTTGGTTTCAATTTTATTAATGGTGACATTGATTTTTTTAGGTACCTGTATTAAGTTTAATGTTTTTAATCCTTTTTGTTGGCAACACTGTAACAACGATTTCGGTGATACCTTCAAAATTTCACGAAAGGGTGAAACTACAGTATCGCGTGATGAGTCAGAGATTAAGCTCCCAATTATTGAACAGAGAGGTAAGTAACACGTAAATATATATTTTTTTCAATTTTGACACCCATTTGTTTTGTCTCCAACCATAGAGGACGTCTATTTCGTGAATATGTTCACGCCAAAGTAGTTCAAATAGTGCCAAATATATTATATTTTATAATTGCCAAGTTAACACGGACAATAGATTTTTTTAGATTTCTACAGATAGTGCCAGAGTTATTTCTTTTTTTTTAACAAATTAATTTGAGTTTAATATTTATTTATTTTATAATAAAATAACGAGATTATCTTCAAATATATATCTATAAGAATATTAAATCTTCAAAATTTGTATATTGGTATAAAAACATTTAATTTAAAATTGCAGTGGAGACATCAATTTTAGTGTTAGCTTCAAGTACCAAAAGAAGGCACTGAGGATGATCTGAGCTAGATCGGAAAACTTTATGCATCTATAAATTTTGGACGACACTTTTAACAAGTTTTAAATTAAACGTTTTTATACAAATATACAAGTTTTGAAGATTTTTACTTCTTTATAAGTTTATTAAGTAATGTATTTAACTGTTATGAATACAATTTTAAACAGCTTGTTTATATTATAATAAAATATTCAAATTTATTGTTATACTTACCGGTGGCGCCACCTTTTAGCAGATATATAAAGTTTTGTTATACTCTGTTACTGCATTTTGACAGGTATACAATATTAGAAGAGATTTTAACTTATTAAACTTTCAGAAGTGAAATTTTATTTGAAATTTGTAGAAAATGAGTAGTAGTTATAAATTTACCAAATGGTATTGAAAACTTACAGTTTTCTTATTCTGACCTCTTTTTAACCTTATTTTCTGATCATTCGTTTCATGGATTCATTTTGTTACTGCTTAATTTCATTTATTCGGTCTGTTCTGATTCGTCCCGATGTTAGTTTGAAAATAATTTTAATATATATACACTATGGTGCAAAATTAACCGGACACTCAAATTTTTCAACACAGAAAAAACAATAAACAATTCAAAAAATTTGAAAATGTTCTTACATTGAAAAATGTGAGGTAAAACACTTCACATTTGTATTTAGGTATATATCTAAATACAAATGTGAAGTATTTTACTTCTGTATAAGTTTTTTAAAACATTATATATAATTTCGTCAAAGTGTCTTTCTATTTTAAAAACTCCTATACTTTATACAAAAAAAAATATGGCAACACTGTGACGAACAAACATATAATTCGATGCCAAGGTTATGTTCATGTTCATTGCCCTAAAATTCAATTTAGCCTAATGTTTAGCTTTTAAAGCATCCTTATAATCTTCCATGCGAAAGTGTATACTACAAACTATTTTATTAACGCTTTTGAATTTTTACATTTTTTGGAAATGTAAAAAGCATTAAATTCCTTCCATTCTCTTTGGACTTTTTTGAATTATTTTTGCAAATTGGTATACTGCCAATATTTCCACCAGTCATCTGAATCAATAAAAAAATTTGAACTAATTTATGTTATCACATTTGCCTGCATTAACCCCAATGTTACCTTTACTATATAATACATCAGAAATAAAATCCAGTAAGTAGGTACTTAACACAAAATGTAACTTAACTCTTGTATAAGAGTAAGGTTATATACTAAAAAACACTCAATGATATCTATAGACACATTATATCTCAAGATATAAACATAAACTAAAACACTAACGATATTTAACTACAAAATATATTCTCCAGACCACTTATCCTATTCTGTTCAATAGTTTTTCAAGCAATTCGTAAAATTGACCCCCTGGGTGACATCACGCTGACATATTTCATTATGTCAATGTCAGAGTTACCATGCAATCTGTCTTTTATTAACCTTGGGGCGAATTATAAAACACTTCATGTTGACGCACGCGCAAATTGTAAAGTTTTTTTTTATCTTGTAGCAGACTGATGACACAGATAGTAACAAACAGGATTAGGAATAAAGTAAAAGACACACTAGAATCTACTAGAACTACTTCAAATGTGATTAGATCTATTTTATATATATATATTTGTTATTTTTTTTAACATTATTTTTTGAGTAAATGTCTCGAATTGTATTTAAAAGGAATATTTGTGGAATATCTAAATGTGTAAAAGTATGCAATAAATTATTTATAAAAACTATGATTGTTATCTTTTATTTTTCTAAAAAATTCAAGGGGAAACATCCTGCGACCACAAAACGGTACACCATCAATGCTGCTGTTGATCATGAAATACCTAAAGAGACAAAATGGTTTGTATGTTCAGCCCCTAAAACAATTTTCTCACTATATCGTCGTCCATATATTATATTTTAGACTCTTTAGGACATCCCGTGTATAGTTCAAAAGCTTTTCTAAGTAATAATTCGATTTAAAATAATAACTAACGTCAAAGTTCTTGTTCTACAATTTATTTATATTAAATAAAGTGTAGAAAAGACCCAGTAGAATCACTAGTTCTTTGATTTATATATCCTTTTATTTATTTGTACAATTGATTTACTTAATTCTAAAATACAGACTGATTTTTGCATAACAGAATCCGGTTTTAATACGGATTTAGTAATATTCGAGATAATTCAGGTAAACAATCAGTCTCCCTTAATCTAGAAGCCGTTACAGATCCGATTTCTTCGCAATACTCAACAAATGGTTAAATTTTTTCTATTTGAGAAAATATCTATGTGATTTATTGTATAATCAAAGACATTGCGGTGTACCAAGTGATTTTTGTTTTGTCAATTTTTGAGTTGTTTTTGTTGGGAGCCATATAATTTCATATGGTCAGCGTTGGTTCATTAGAAAGCTCCATTATACCTTAGCATCATTGATAACTATATTTATTTGAGGTTCCTTTTCACAAAAGATTTTAAATTAATAGTGGTGCGATGTTGTGGTCCATACTCACTCTCTTTTAATGCGTGTTATTCTAGTGTTGTGAATTAGTAAAGTATATTGACAGTTGGCAACACTATGTCCCTCTCCATAATAGTCAGAATATCAGACACACACTTGATACTTACTGGTGAATATACTTGTAATAAGCGTTTAAAAACTATTGAATATTTTAATAATCCTGCACACTAATTGGGACACTATGTGTTTTATATTGTGTGTAGGATTATATATAACAATAGACAAAAGGGCAACCAGTAGTATCTCAGATATGAGAACACGACGAGGAGGAGGCTGTGGATCAGACCATCTTTTACTGCAAACCAAATTTAGTTGCAGAGTTAACGAAGAAAGGAACGAAAGACAATCAAGAACAAACAAACTGGACCTGGAAAAACTGAAGATTCAGGAATGTAAAGAGAAGTTCGAAGAAGAAGTCGCAAATGAGTTAAGGACACTAGAACTGCACTCCATAGAGGGCAAATGGAATAATATCAAAACCGCAGTACTGACCAATAGTAGTAGTAGCTGAATACCAGCAGAATTGTATAAGGTATGTGGCGACCACCTAGCAAGTCACATCCACTCGCTCATCAAAGACATATGACAAGAAGAAAAAATACCCAACGACTGGAAGAAAGATATGGTATGCCCGATCTATAAAAAAGGAGACAAACTCTAGTGCAAAAACTACCGTGGAATTTCTCTACTATGTACTACAGTCCTTACGTATATTATAAACCAGCCTCTTCAACCACTAGCAGAAAATATTATTGGAGAGTGTCAGACGAGCTTCCGATGGGGAAGATCGACACTGGATCAAATATTTACAGTCAAACAGATCTTGAGTAAATCATGGGAACATGACATTGATGTTCACCACGTATTTGTAGTCTTCAAACAGGCATACGACTCAGTCAAAAGGAATAATCTCTACAATATATTGGCTGAATTGGCAATGCCAAACGAGCTAATTAGACTCATTAAAGCCACAATGGATGAAACTCAGGCATGCGTACGAATACAAAACCACCGGACAGACTTTTTCAAAATTTCGGACCCAATCTTGTTTACCTGGCACCTGGAGTATGCGGTTAGGCAAATGCAAACTGGACGAGGAAACCTACTGACCGACCGAAAGGTTCAACTGGCCACTTATGCCGATGATATTAATATTATGAGTAGAACATTAACAGCTACAGATTTTAAGAAGTCAGAAGATGGAGGGAAGTTGCCAGGAATCGACAGGAGTGGCGACTTCTTTGTGAGCAGGCCAATATCCACAACGGATTGTCGAGCCACTTATGATGATGATGATGATGAGAACAGGAGCACAGGAAACATACGCAGAGTTAACAACGCAAACGAAAAGGCTAGGTCTAGAAATTAACACAGAAAAAACAAAAATAATGATACAGACGAGAAGAACTAGAGTCCCACTAAACATAATACATGAAGATGACATTGAAACGGTTAGAAAGTTTACATATCTGGGAGTAGAAATATATGCTGACGGATCAGAAGATGGAGAAATACGGAAGAGACTAACGCAGGCAAACAGAGCTTATTTTGCCCTCTCCCATACATTTCGGTCTAAAAATGTCCACCGGAATACAAACAAAGATAAGATTCTATAAAATCTTAATTCGACCAATAGGCTATGGCAGTGAAGCATAGGTCCTGAAACAAACATCCAAAAGCAAACTTGACACATTCGAAAGGAAAGTACTGAGGAGAATACTAAAACGGAATCTTCAGAAGAAGATACAACAACGAGCTTTATCAACTTTGTAAGGAAGCATCACTGTCAGACTTCATTAGAATACAAAGATTGCGATGGGCCAGACGTGTGATAAGAATGGGAGAGGATAGAGCACTGAATGCTAGAATGCAGGAAAAGAAAGAGACCGGTTAGAAAGTCAAGAAAGCGCTGGGAAGACACAGTAAACAGCGACTCTAAAGCCCTTTTAGGAGTCCGTGTATGGAGAAGATCAGCCACAGAAAGCAATGGTGGAGGCAAACAACAAAAGAGATGAAGGCACAATTTGGGCTGTAGTGCCGTAGAAGAAGAAGAAGTGTCTCAATTGTTTTAGTTTTATAATCTGAGTGACCTCATAACATATGCCACCATAAATTAAATTAAATCTATAAAATAAATAAATCCATACATTTATATATAAAAAACAACACAACATTTATGTGAAATAACATAAAATTTTTACTTGTATCATCAACATCTCCTCAAAGAATTATGCCTACTCAAGGGCGATAAAGTATTATTCTCATAAACACTGTCTTGGCCACATTAAGCGTATAGTCTACTCACGACGGACTATATTCCTTTTAATGTTATGTAGGTATTCTTGCAATATACTCATAAAATTTAAATATAATTATTATTAATATACGCAAGCTACACGTTCCCGAAGAAACTGAACCTGTTTTCACTTTCAAAGTCCTTTTTGTGTGGGGATCATCCCATTCTGGGTTTGGCTTTACAGTTTCTGGTGTGACTTCGCTGTTTCCACTACTTCTCACCATTCTTCTCTATCTTTGATTACCCTTTCTATATTTCTAATTTCCATATTCCTCAAGTCTTCTTCCCTCCATCTCAGTTTAGGTCTGCCTCTAGTACTTTTACCTGGTCGTATCCATTCCGTTATAACTCTTTCTCTTCTCATTATGTGTACATACCATCTAATTCTTTGTGCTTTTATTGCTCTAACTATGTTCTCTTGACTAATCCATTCTTGTATTTCGTCATTCATCCATTGTCTTGCATCCTCTTCGTGTATTTGTGTGTCCCAGTATTTGATAATCTTCCTATCAAAAACTTTCAATTGCTCTTCTTCTCTTGCTGTTAATGTAAATGTTTCTGCAGCATATACTACTATTGGTCTTATGGTTGTTTTGTAGATTATTTTAGTGATTAAATAATCTTATCGATGAGGAAAAAATTGTAATGCTCGAAAGCTGTCATCCAGGGTACTAATAAACTGATTATAAGAATTTTTTTCTGTTAAAATATTTTTAAATGGACTCGCATGTAAACAATACATCATATTCCTTTTCTTGACTTACGAATTTGTCTAATTCCTGATTCTGGATCTGGACTATTCTTTTCACTAGGAAGGAAACTAACTTGATCTAGAGACCTCCCCTTAATGAGGACTTGGTACCAGCAACAGCCAAATACATACGCAGAAGTTAATGCAGAGCTAAACACACGAGCAAATATGAGTAGGTATTTGGCTTTTTCAACTATACAAAGGTTTTCGAGAAGGTAAGATATCTCGCATTAAACATAGAAAAAAGATTTCTGCGCATGAAATTACTAGTACGAATGCGTATGTTTGTTGTTTGGTATAAGATACGGGTAGATAAATGGGTAATTTCCGCTCACATGAGCCAAATTTGACAAACTATAAACTCGATTGATTTGTTGGTTGCATAACATCTTGGGCGATCTAAACTTAATTTATTATTATTTAAAATGAAGTTATATAAAACGATTTGTACGTAAATGTTGATTTTTTGGTATTTTAGAATGCACCTGATGAAGAAATAGTTGCTTTCCTCGCACCTCAGTCAAATATTTAAAGCAATGAACTATACTGATTTATGGTTGCCTAACTAGTAGACGAATAGTAAATATCAGTCTCAGTGGTCTCATACTATTTGCGTTTCCAATATTTTAAGGTTTGTTCTAGATATATTTTAAACAGGTCTTATTTTTGAGCTTTGTTTATTTGGAATCTCTTCGGTAGACTATTTTCAATTTCTAACGTGGTTTTACATAGCGTACACAAATATAAAAAATATCCTACTTGATTAACAGTCATTTTCTTTTCTAGATGCTTCAGCATAAGCTTCTAAATCTTTATATCTGTTTAATTTTAATCATTTTCCCATAACAAGATTTAAAATTCCCATAACAATCATTTTCCCATAACAAGATTTAAAAAATATAGGCCGCCGAAGTAATCTAATATTAGACATTACAAAAATTAACACAATAACATACAAAAAGCAATGCTAATATCAGGAAAAGAACTGTACAGTCAGAAAGGATAAATAAAAAAAAATAGAAGTAGATGACTTCAGAAATTTTAACAATAATGAAAGAGAAGATAAATGTTAAGAAGAGAAACGAATTGAAATACAAAGAACTACACAGAAATTTAACAGTAAAGATAAATGAGACCGAAGAAAAGTAGTTAACAGATCACTAGAACAATCAAAGAATTGATATTGTTATTACCCAATTAAACATATTAAGAAGAATGTTGAAGTATTATTTCATATTCTAAAAATATTAAAACATTTCTATTGAAAAACTTAACCTTTATACTACCTAAAGTTTTGAAATTGAAACTTTATTATTCGTAGAAGACAAGAAGAACCATCCAAAAATTGCCGGAACGCTGCGTCTGGTAGTTGAATGATTTAAATCATGGATACACGCCTTTTTCACTTAGATGGCAACACAAATATAGCACCATCAAAGTGGAAAAAGACATGTCCGCATGTTTTTTTATTCCTCGCATATTGTTCACCAGTTTTGCTGTCTCTGTCCTTAGATCTACAAAATAAAATAAATTATAAATATAATTGAGTTTTCATTGATGTTTTAGTATTCACAAATATTGCTGACAAATACAAAAATAAATAAGGGAATAGTCAAAATGCTATTAAAGGAAAAAAAATTGTTATTAATCAGTAGAAGTCTCAATCTAACTTCTAATATTCATCAAATTTTTGAGGACAACCTTTTGGTCCTCTAATTCCAACATTTTTTGTCTAACCTTAGAAATGTGTTCCTGAAAACCAGTCCATCAAAGTCTCTTAAGTCTAGTGAACCTAAGATAGTTGCTTCTTCGAATACTCGGTATAGTTCCTGTTGCTATTGGACTTTTATCGTCCCATTTTCATTTCGACTAAAGATCTTTCTCAAAATTTTTATTCCCAAAACTTCTTTCTTTTGACTGAAGGCACTTCCTTGAGAGTTTAAGGAAAATTAATAAAAAAGAAAATAGAGGAAGAATACAGTGATATAGAGGCCGAAGAACAGGTTGGCTCCAGACCAGGTAGATCGACTATTGACCATTTTTTTACGATTACTCAACTTATAGAAAGGAAAACGGTACGAAATCAAGCAATACACCTCTTCGTCAACGTAACACTAATATAAAAATACCTAAACCAAGAGATATCCAAAGGGTTTGTGGTAGAAAAAGGACTTAACAAGGATGTTGTCTGTCCCCGACTTTGTTTAAGATCTAATTGGAGTAAGCGCTGAAGACGTGGAAAAGGAAATATAGTAGCATGGGAATCCCTTTAAACGATACCACATTGTATACACTATGCTTTGCAGATGACCAAATAGTCTTGGCTCAGAACTACGAAGATCTAGATTATATGACTTCTTGACTTCTTCTTCTTATGGTGCCGTGCACCTGTAGTGCGTTGGCGAATTATCTTAAGGTCAGACGTCTGTCTTTTGCGGCATGCAAAAGTTCGCCAGTGTTAGTTAGATTATATGACACGCACCCTTATTCAGGAATATCAGAAATGGGTTTTTAAGTATAGATTAAAATATGAAAACGTAGAACATTGGTGGTAGCAGGGCCGGTTCTAGAGTTTTGAGCGCCCCGACAAAACAAAATTTGGCGCCCTTTCATACAGGAATATATAAAACTACTGCCAATTAAAAAAATGTTAATAAGGGACAAATAACCCACCATCCACAACCTTCTAATAAGAAATGCAAAAAACACATACACAAAAGCTAAACGAGGGAGATGACCTTAAAGGAACTGACTGATATTTGCCAAAACGAAAATGCAAATTAAATGCGTTACTCCTAAAAAAGTCCAAAAGGGGATAAATGAAAATATTAGTCCTAGAATAGAGCCTGAAAAGAAAAAATTACTCACTTAATAAAAGTATCATTCAGACTTAAGCCTGTGCCGATTTACTTGAAAGTTGCGGAGATTATAATGATAGCAAAGCCAGATAAACCGCAAAATGAAGTTTCATCATATTGACCTATATCTCTGTTGCTTATACTATCAAAAGTATTTGAAAAACTATCGCTCAAAAGATTAAAACCAATAATAGATGAAAGGAACCTCATACCACCTAATCAGTTTGGTTTCAGGGAAAGTATTCAAACTTGGATCAAATACAAAGAATGACTAATATTAGAAAGAGCACTGGAAAGTTTGTTCAACTATCTTTCTGGATACTGCTAAGTTTTCGCCATAATATGGCATAAGGTCCTCATTCACAAACTAAAAAGAATAATACCAAAAAATATTCTCAATGATTAGAATCTTATATTATACAGGAATAGGATCTTGAGAGTCAAGCAGGAAGAGGCCTATTCTGGATTGAAATAAGTCAAAGCGGAAGTACAACAGGATAGTGTACTAAGACCTCTACTCTACCTATTATACACGAATAGAAATTGAAGATGTGATCATGATTTCGCTGACGATCAAGCTATCCGATCAGTTGAAAAATACCAAAAAACCTGCAAAAAACCTGCAGATCTCATTAAATAAAATCAATTAATGGACAAAAAATGGAGAAATAAAATAAATGGTACAAAATCAATGCATGTCAACTTCATTTATAAAAGAAAGCAATATCAGCCTATTAGAATAGATAACATACATATCCCTGTTGCATATTCTGTAAAATACCTGGGGTTACATTTTAATCAGAGTCTGCCTTGGAAAGTTCACATTAAAAAGAAGAGTAAAGAACTCAGTATAAAATTTAGAAAGATGAATTGGATGCTTGGAAGAAATTCTAAACTATCAATTGATAACAACCTACAGATTTACAAACAAATACTAAGACCAGTATGGACATTCAGCGCACAGCTCTAGGGATACTCCACTAAAAACAACATTGCAGTAATACAGAGGTTGTAGAATAGGGTACTTTGAACCAGCGTTGATACTAAATGGTTCGTAACAATAGCTGCATCCACTGAGATCTTAAAATGGAGACAGTAGACCAAATAATCGCCAAATGTGCCAGCAGACATGAAGTCTATTTCATCATGTTAATATCTAGACTATCTGACTCCTCGACAACATAGATATAAAAAAAACCCTTAACAGGACAAAGTCCTTCGAGTTAGTAAAGTGAAAATAATTAATATAAAAGCGATAATGATTAATATAAAATCCGGGAGCCAATTAAAAACCAATTAGCTTCAGAACAACACTTAAATCAAGTCGCAAAGAAAAAGACTAATGACAGAGGTAATAGACGGATTAAATTTGAAGACCACTGGTATAATACATATTGTAAAGAACGTCCATTCTGTATATAAATGGCCATGTAAAAGTACTTACATTTAAATAACTAGTAAAACTAGTTATGCGGTTTTTCCGTATGGCACTATACCGCTGATAATAGAAATGGAAATGTGATAATTTTTAGATAAAATATGACTGTGACAATTGTGCAACAATTATCGCTTAAAAAATTACGCTCGCTGGTGAAATAATGAGCCATTGCGCACGTATCGCTGTGAGCAAACTAATTATAGTGAAAAATAAAGGAATATACAAAAAAATATGCTAATTACGAAGGTATAGAAAATTAAAATTAACTCTTATCACTTGATGATTATTTCTATTTACGGTGTCGCGATTGTTAATGGTCTAGTTAAAGAAATTATTTGTATATTTTTTCTATTGTTAAAATATTTATTGTGAATGAGAACTACATACTTTGTATATTATTTCAACCCACTTTTGTGAGAACCCAATTTATCATTATGCGTGCCTTTATGTCTAATAGACCACAAGCTCATGGGACATTTTTGAGGGGTCATTTCACCCAGCATGGACCACATCTAAATAAATACGTAAATATCACATCTAAATAAATATGTAATAACAACTTTAGATATTGTTCTGAAGCTATTTTCTTGTGGCATTTTAAATTAATTACTATTTAAATGGGAATAAGCCACAATTAAAGGTAGAAGTACGTTTATTGACGTTTCAATTTCCACTTCGGAAATCGTTCTAGAAATTGAAACGTCAATAAACGTACTTTAACCTTTAATTGTGGCTTATTGCCATTTAAATAGTAATTAACAACTTTAGAAAATATGCCGTCAATTTTTATCGGTACAGGTGGCTACACTGGTAAGATAAACGTACCACTCAAGGGGGGAGGGATGTTTTGGTCAAACATTTTTGTATGGCATTTATAACTTAGGTAGGTAATACCAGAGATTACTATTTAGGTAAAGCACGATTTAAGGAGAGAATATCCAATTTAAAAACGAGGATCGGGAAAAAGAGCGAAAAAATCAACATTAATAACCTAAAGGATTAACGCAAAGAACGGAGAACATGAGTATCAAACGGTCGAATTAGAAATACCCCCACCAAGCATGGAAGAAATAACGCATGCCTTAAAAACGATAAATCCCCTGGTCTGGATAATATTGATGCCGAGCTAATTAAAACAGGCGGTCATGAACTCATAAGTAAAATCCATCAATTACTAGAAATGGCCTGGCAACAAGAAATAATGGCGAAGGAATGGTGTGGGAGTATTATTGTACCAATACACAAGAAAGGAAAAAAGGAATCATGCATGAATTACCGAGGAATCTCACTACATATAAAATATTGTCTTCGATATTATTAAAAAGATATAGTTGGTGACTACCAGTGTGGTTTCAGGCCTGGCAGATCGACTATTGATCAAATATTTACAATAAGACAAATGCTTGAAAAGTATTGGGAATATAATCACGACGTGCATCAGATTTTTATAGACTTCAAACAGGCTTATGCTTCAATTAATCGTGCAACATTATGGAAGGCAATGATCGAGCTCGGCGTACCCAAGAAACTAGCTGCGATAACACAAATGTGTGTAAGTAACTCTTTTGCACAAGTTAGAATAGGGAGAAAATTATCAAATGCTTTCTGCGTAAATTCTGGACTGAGACAGGGAAATCCGTTGTCCCCATTGCTGTTTAACCTGGCCTTAGAATATGTCATGCGAAAAATATATCCAAAAATCAAACCAGACATAACTGCTCGGGGAGCAAAAACCATACTCGCCTTTGCCGATGACGTAGACGCAGTAGCACAATCAACATTAGAAATTAAGGATATTTTCTCGAGCTTTGAAGAAGCTGCATTAAACATCGGTTTAAAAATATATGAAGACAAAACAAAATACATGGTCGTCTCAAAACAAGAACGACGGCGAATAAGGCAAAACATTACTATAAATGATCACCACTTCGAAGTGGTTAAAGAATTTAAATATCTAGGAGCAACAATCACAAATGACAACAAATTAGAGCGAGAAGTTGAAACGAGAATAATGACAGGAAACAGATCTTTCTTTGCAATGCAACATCTAATAAAGTCAAAACTTCTTTCACGAGACACAAAAATCCGGATATATAAGACCATAATACGACCAGCAGTCGCGTATGGAAGCGAAGCATGGACGTTAACAAAAAGAGTAATAAATAAATTGCTGGTGTGGGAACGTAAAATTCTTCGAATGATATATGGCCCTTGCAGAGACAGCGTGACAAACGAATGGAGGGGCAGATACAATAACGAGCTAGAGTCTCTATTCGGAAAAGAAAATCTAGTCAGATATATAAAGGCCAATAGACTCAGATGAGCAGGGCATGTCATACGCAGTAACGACAATCGCCTTATTAACAATGTGTTCTGGGAAAGGCCAGAGGGAAGGTCTGTAGGGTGGCCTAGAAAAAGGTGGAAAGATGCAGTTAATGAAGATCTAGAGAAAATGGGAGTGCGACAATGGAAATTACTGGCACAGGACCGACAAACATGGAAGGCAATAGTAAACGCGGCAAAGACTCACGAAGAGTTGTAGCGCCATTGATGATTGATGATTAACGCAAAGAGAAATTGCTATGCGATTGCCGCGTTCACGCCCCTCAATCAACTCACTCACAACAATAAATACGGCGTTCGTAGTAGAACAAGCAAGCAATTCTGAATCCATATTGTGAGTTGCTAAAGTAATTATTTGACTCAAAATAGAAATATAATTGTTGGTTGATAACCTTTTCAATCACTTTCCCAGAATTAGAAACAATGCTTATGGGTCTTTATGGAATCACCTTTTTTGTAGATAGGTAGTACTTTTGAATATTTAAGTACTTCTGGAAATACTCCAGTTAATAGAATTAAATTAATAAAATATGTGAAAAGTGTTAAAACTATTTGGTAAGTTTCTTTTAAAATTTTTCTATTAACTTCGTGAACGTCCCTACAATTAGAATTACTAAGAGACTTTATTATTTGAGAAACCTCTTCTTCCACAACGGGACGAAAAAAAAGGACTTGCTCGGAGAAGGATAATTTCTATAATTGAAGAGGACATCGACAATAATAGTGGGAAGAGATGTAATTATATTCTCTGCAATTGTAGTAAAAAATTGATTTACTTCAGTAGATCCGGTTGTACCGAACTGAATTTTGAGTTGTTTCTTTCGAAATTTACTATTTTCCAGCAGTCTCTAGATTTATTATTGGAATTAGTAATAAAATCACAGTAAGGTGACCTTTTAGCAATTTGTAATTGCCGATTATATTCAAATTTTTGTTGTTTATATACTTTGAACAAATCGGGATCCTTAGTGGCATTTGCAATGTGTTTAATAAGAAAAAGATTAGATCTGTAAGACCTTAATTCATTACTAAACTATTGCACGGGTGTTTTTTCAGCAGATTGTCGTACTTTTTTTAGTGGAAACTTCTATACAACACATATATAGAAAGAAGACTCCAAAGGACAAAACCCTTCGAGTTAGTTAAGTGAAAATATATAGTGTAAAAGCAGAATTTTGTGCAAGCTTAATATACCTGTATAAAGTGCCAATATTACTGTTAGTTTAAAAACATTACTGAATCAAATTATAGTTCTTAAAATTGATTTGATTGATCATTGATGATCGTATAATAATAAAAAAATACGCTGTAGATTAACGACTGCGTCATAAAAACTGTATTATCAAACGGATTATAGAAACATTTAAAAAGACAGTCCACTCGCGATCTTGTTCATAAATAACTAAATTGTATACTTTCACAATCTCACTTCATTAGACTCAAGAAACAAACTCGACTTTATTAAACCGCTCTTTTGATTTATAAAACAATTTTACGCTGTGGTTAGATTTTACTGCTGTACGAGTCTAAAAATAAAATACCACTAAAAACTATTTCTCACAAAGACTTATATTTTATTAAAAGTTATTAAATTTAAAACAGAAACTGCTCATCTGTGTGATTAGTACTAACTTTTCTAATATTTTCTATTTATTATTCAGAAAGCAACGTGACGGTTACAATTATTTGTTGTAAAATGCCGTTACTAACAATGATTTATACCAAGATTGCAATTCTATTAACAGCTCATTACATAAGAATTATGTACAAGGTTTCGTAATACGCTGCTGCAGAAATAACCCGATGAAAAAATGAAAAGATAATAAAAGTTTAAATGTCTTTCGGATTTTCACAAACTTCATATTTTACACAAATGAATACAATTAGTTTTGTCTTAGTAGGTTCAACATTCTTCAACTACTGGAATCGAATTCGCTTTCTTTGTCAACAACAATGAACAAGACAGGTTAGAGAGGAGGAAAGAATATATTAAGGAACTATTTGATGACGATAGAACAGAAATTCAAATCGAAAATATGTCAACTGGTCCAAACATAACACTCGACGAAATGGAAAGAGCTATAAAGCTATCAAAGAATAGGAAAGCAACCGATCCAGATGAAATTTCAAGCGAAATAATCGAACTACTCGACGATAAGGGTAAACATTCCTTTCTAACCCTCTTTAATAAAATATACGAAACAGGACAAATACAAACAGACTGGCTACTGTTAACAATTGTAATGATACCGAAAAAAATAAACGCCAAACACTGCAGCTATCATCGCACTATCAGTGTGATGAGTCATGTACTGAAAATTTTCCTAAGAATACTGCACTCGAGAATTTACAACAAAATAGAAGTACAACTAAGTGAAACACAATTTGGTTTCAGAAACAACCTTAGAACCAGAGAAACACTCTTCAGTTTGTAGGTCATGGTTCAAAGATGTAGAGATATCGAAACAAAAGACCTTTGACCGAGTAAACCATATCAAACTTATAGGTGTCTTGCAACAGGTGGGAATTGATGACCGAGACCTCCGTATTATCTGTGCAAACATACGAATTGGACACAACACGACAAAAGCAGTAGAAATACGACGTGGAGTGAGGCAAGCATGTATTCTATCGCCTCTACTTTTTAAACTTCAAATTTATTTTTAAAGAAGCCTTAGTTGAATATACAGGCATTAAAATCAACGGAATTAATGTCAACAATCTCAGATATACAGACGACACGGTACTTATTGCCTCCAATGAAGAAGACCTGCAAAAAAACTTAATACTTCTAAGAAAAAACAACGAACATCAGAGCGTATGGAATAGAGTTAGAAAGAGTCCACAATATTACCTATTTGAGCGTAAACGTTAACGATAACTAGGATATAAATAAAGAAATAAGAATACGCATTGAAAAAGCCAGAGCCGCTTTCTATAAATTAAAGAAAATTCTAATTAATAGAGATATTACGTTAAACCTTAAAATCGGATTAATACGCTGCTACATATTCTCCACATTGCTGTATGGTATGGAGAGCTGGATCCTTGCTTGATCCTTGGACGAGTATTGCGGATAAGTTGGGTTTATCGAATAAGAAATGAAATTTTACATCGAATGAAAAAGAGCACAGAAATAACAAAAACGATAAAAATTCGAAAGTTACAATATTTCGGTCATGTAATGAGTCATCCAGAGAGGTATAACCTTCTACACCTCATAATACGGGTAAGATCGCCGGAAGGAGAGGCCCAGACCGAAGAACATCCTGGCTCCTAAATCTCCGAGAATGGTATCAAGAGATCACCGCTAATTTATTTAGAGCCGCCGTAAACAAAGTTATTATTGACAATATACGTTCGATATAACGTTCGATAAGCGGACAGGGTACTGAAAGAAGAAGAAGTCAACAATGTGAAGAATGATCTTTCAGAGACCTTTCAAAATGCCGAAATATTGACGAAAGCATGTGTGCTTTTAAAGGGCGTACATCAACAAAAATGCATGGTACAAAACTGTATGGACCAACGAAAAGATATAGTCATCACATTCCTCGACTACGAAAAAGCTTTTGACACCGTAAAACACGATGAAATAATAAAAATGCTACACAATTCTGATATTGATAGAAAGATATAAGAGTTATCCAGAATCTCTATTGGAATCAAAAGGCACGTGTGAGGCTGAACAAATCAACAAACACAGAGGAATTCGAAATTTTACGAGGGGTGCGACAGGGGTGTATTTTGTCTCCTATGCTGTTCAACCTCTATGTGGAGAATGTTTTTGCAGAGGCACTTGAAGGCACTGATTGTGGTATAAAGGTCAACGGGTACCCGATAAATAACATTCGTTACGCTGACGACACCGCAATAATCACAGATAACGAACATGATATGCAGTTGATAAAATAAACACCACAGGAAAAACATATGGCCTGAAGATAAATGCTGGAAAAACAAAATGCATGACAATAAGAAAGGGCGCATTTTTCAGAGTACAACTGCACGTAGATAATGTTCCAATCGAGCAAGTGAAAACATTCAAATACTTGGGAATGATGGTGAATGACGAATGGGATCCTCAACAAGAAATAAAATGCCGTACCGAACAAGCAAGACAAGCTTTTCTTAAATTTAAACCGCTACTTTGTAACCGCAATCTTTCCTTTAATCTCCGTTACAGAATGGTTAAGTGCTATGTATGGTCCATATTGTTATACGGCATGGAGACATGGACGTTGAAAATATCTTCCATTAACAAGTTGGAAGCCTTCGAAATGTGGACCTTGCGAAGAATGTTCCGCATACCATGGACAGATAGGGTGAGAAACGAGGAAGTCCTAAGAAGAGCAAATACTGAGAGAGAATTGCTCAGCTTGATCAAGGCACGAAAGATTGGATACCTGGGCCACATCCTGAGAGGGGAAAAATACGCAATCCCTCAACTAATTATCCAAGGAAAGATTGAGGGCAAGAGAGGAGTAAGTCGCAAACAAATGTCGTGGCTGCGAAATATAAAGAACTGGACAGGCGTAACTAACACTGGCGAACTTTTGCATGCCGCAAAAGACAGACGTCTGACCTTAAGATAATTCGCCAACGCACTATAGGTGCACGGCACCATAAGAAGAAGACATCAACAAAACAGTACATGCCAATGAAACCAATAAAACGAGGCTCTAAAATTTGGGCATTGGCATGTGCTAAAACGGGATACCTTCTAAATTTACAAATATATCAAGGAAAAGCCACTGATTCAACGTCCAATATGTTAGTAGAACTTACGTCGAAATATCAAAATCGTGGTTATTGTGTATACTTTGATAAATTTTTCACCGCAATACCACTGATGCAGAAACTACTAGAAAGAAAACTTTTGCTTGTGGCATTGTAAGGCAAACAAGAAAATATTTTCCAATATTTCCATATAAAACAAATATTATGTGTTGATAAAGAGCTTTCACAAAATCAGTCAGATTCGGTTAGTTCTGAGGAAATATCTGTGTATAAGAGAAAAGATAGAGGCGTAAAATTTGTTAGTGTTGTCAGTAATATACATAATTTTTAAGAAAAAACTCAGGTTTTGATAACAAACAAAACCAGAAATAGAGATCAAGTACAATGTCCTCAAGTAATAGCCGATTATAACAAATACATGGGTGGAGTAGATCTGTTCGATCAATATCATGCTAACTACTCCATGGCATGAAAATCAAGACGTTGGTGGATAAAAATATTTTACTACCTTTTAGACGCAGCAATAGTAAACAGCTATATTTTATATATGGAGACTCTGAAAAAAAACTCAAGTGCTAAGCATATGACTGCATTACAGTTCCGCAGTGAAGTAGCTGATAATTTGATTAGCATTTTTAATTTCAGAAAAAAATCTGGACCTCCTTCAAACTCAACTTTGAATGCCGGTTCCCACTTGCCCACCAAAGGAACTTATAGGCGATGTGCCCTTGCTTCATCTAAAAAGAAACAAACGCCCAGCGATTTGATTTGTCAAGTTTGTAACGTTGCTCTATGCACAGACTGCTTTGCACCTTACCATAGTAGATAGAAAGTTCTTAGATAATAAATTTAAAATATTCCTGTATTTAGTTTTTTTTGTATTTTCAAAATATTTTTTTTATAAATTTTTGTAATTGTTTTTACCGGTCGCTATATATACTATTGCCCAGTATGTATTAGTTTTTTGTCAAAATGCACACTGGTAGCTATATTTACCACCCTTTCCAGCCCTTCTGACAAAAAAAACTTTTTGAACATCTTTTGTCTTGTTAATTATGCATATTGAATAACTTTTACTATTCAAAAGTATATTTTTACAAAAAAAAATAGTTCTTCCCGTTAAAGGGTTAAACAATGTTTAATAAATAATAAAAAAGTTATTAAAAATATTCAAAAACAACGATTTAGTTGTCCTTTTTGCAATAACTTTTTTGTTTATTATCCCATTTTAATTAAGCATATCTCACTTTGTGTATCTTTCTTTTCTGAAAAAGTTGTCTGTGGATGTCAAATCTCTAAATGGACAAGTTTTTAAGTTATGAGCAAAATGATGAGTTTGACGTTTTGATTATTATTTAAAAATAGTTCCACTAAAAAATTGATGAATCCCTAGATGAGAGTCTTTTTGTAATATTTCATACTACACATTTCAACTATCAAACCCGTCTATACTGTTGTGTCGAGTAAAAAACTAACTTAATTGGCCTATAAGGAATTTTATGGTTGGGTCGTTGGGTGTTAGAAAATTCAAAATAAAATTCTGTTGGAATAACCCCGTATACCATTTCTTCTCTCCAACTTCACTTGAGCGTTTTGTTGAGATTAAGATCCGTGAGAAACTACAAGAACACTTTAAGGACGCATATATCATAATTTAATCGGCGTTTAAAAAAGTCTGAAATCTAGCCGCTCCCTTACAAATCTTCACCTCGCTAATCTTTCTATACGTATCATCCAAATTCTATCTTTAACCTAGTGTAAACATATGTGGTGGCTCGTACATTCTGATAGTTATAAACACTGGTAAAAGTGTATAATCTTTCGAATATGAATATGCATTTTGTGCATATATAACAAATTGAGTTATTCAAGTCTAAAAAGTGAACATATTGATGTATTCATCTGATAAATTATGGAAATTCAATGAAAATATTTCATTATTGTACTAGGAATACTTTTAAAAGGCCTGGAAGATCAACAATCGACCAAATATTTACTATCAGACAAATGCTAGAAAAGTATTGGGAATATAATAAAGAAGTACACCAGATCTTCATAGATTTCAAACAAGCATATGATTCCATAGATCGCTTAAAACTGTGGAGTGCAATGATGGAGTTAGGCGTACCAAAGAAGCTGACCATGATTGCGCGAATGTGTGTCAACAATTCCTTTGCACAAATTAGAATAGGAGGCAAAACTTCAAAGGCTTTCGGCATAAGCATCGGACTCAGACAGGGAGACCCGCTGTCCCCATTACTATTTAACCTAGCATTGGAATATGCAATGCGAAAAATCTATACCAGAGTCAAACCAGACATAACTGCCAGAGGAGCAAAGATTATTCTCGCATTTGCAGATGATGTAGATGCAGTAGCACAGACAACACTGGAAGTTAAGGATATAGTATCGAACTTTGAAGAAGCAACACTAAGCGTAGGCCTGAAAATAAACGAAGAAAAAACTAAATACATGGTCGTATCAAAAAAGGAACGACAGCGAATAAGACAAAACATTACCATAAACGATCATAATTTTGAGGTGGTCAAAGAATTCAAATACCTAGGAGCAACAATTACCAGTGAAAACACAGGAGAACGGGAGGTTGAAATACGAATACTGGCGGGGAATAAATCATTCTTTGCCATTCAACATCTAATGAGGTCAAAGCTTCTCTCAAGGCGTGCCAAAATCCAAATGTACAAAACCATAATACGACCAGCAGTGACCTATGGAAGTGAAACATGGACATTGAGAAAGAAAGAAATCAATAAGCTATTAGTATGGGAACGCAAAATCCTGCGAATTATATATGGTCCTTGCAGGGACAGCGTGACAAATGAATGGAGGAGCAGATACAACAATGAAATAGAGACTCTCTTCGGGAAAGGAAACATCGTAAGATACATAAAAGCCAATAGATTAAGATGGGCAGGCCACGTGGTACGGAGTGATGACGACAGACTGATTACCAATGTGTTTTGGGAAAGACCAGATGGTAGAAGATCGACAGGAAGGCCTAGAAAAAGGTGGAAAGACGCAGTCAGGGAAGACCTGGAGAAGATGGAAGTAAGGCCGTGGGAAATAATAGCACAGGATCGGAATCAATGGAAGGCAATAGTAAACGCGGCAAAAACTCACGAAGAGTTGTAAAAGCCAATGATGATGATGAATACTTTTAAAAGTCCGAAAGCAGCTTTCCGTGGTATTTTTCAGTCTTATGTCGTTGACCAATTTTCTACCTCTTTCCCCTTCGACACATTTTTGCCGAATTTCGGCACAAAGCATATCACTTACTAGCTTATCCACCAGTAGTAATTCACCAGTGAACAGGGGATAGTTTACTTTGTCCGTCGTTCGATATTATGCAGTATTACAGCTGGCTGAGCTATTTTTGTCAATCACGTGCGATATCTGCATTACAAATCTGCTTTAACAGTTTTGATTCAATAATGACATAGCTGTCAGATCTTTACCAAAGATGTCTAACAATGCAAGACATTACAGAGCCCATCACAACATTTTAGAATAGAAATGCAACAGAAGCAAAATAATCGTAAAATTGTAAAAAAGTTTTTTCAAGTTATACAAGAAATTTTTTAAATTAACAAAAAACCTGGTGGCACTGGAATAGTTGGATATGCTAAAGGCAGGAGATGAAATGATACAAAAGAAAATACATCACCTATATTACTTATAAGGAAAAGAAAAATTTGTAATACAGCTTTATCAGACGAGGGAGAGGAATGGGAGGTAAATGGACGATCTTCAGATGATATCATCTTTTTGGAAACAGGTCGGGGGGATTATCAGAAAATAAAACTTTATCCGATGTAGCTTCAAATCCGGAAGTTGTTGCTTCAAACGATAAAGTTGACATTACAAGCTCTGATATTGGTAATACAAAACCAATGTCCGAAGTTAGCGATTCAGAACAGAAAGGTGGTGTTAAAAGGAATGAAATTTCATCATTGCTGGAGGATACTTGATATATGATATATCCTATATCCTACCTCAGGCATCTTCTTTGACAAGGTTTTTACCTGTACACCAATTTATGTATTGATAAAAAAAACAAAAGCACCAAAGGCGACTTCACAAGCGCCAGGAAAGCTGTAAGCAGAAAGGTGTTAAAAAAAAAGAGAAAAACAAAATAAAAGATTTAATGATAATGAAAATTGCACTTTGTGCAATAAATGGTGCCATCTATTGTATGCGGACGTAACTGGAAAGCAGAAATTGTATGTATATTTGCGATTTTCATAAATAGAAATGTTTTATTACTTTTTCTGCACAAAAGAACTGTAGGGGTCATTTTACCTCATGGAAAGGGTCATTTTACCCTAACTATGGTGTAAAATGGTCCTTTTAGAGCTTTTCAAAAATAATGTTACCTATTTTTCTTTTAATTGCATATTTAAAAATATTTTTTCACAGAAATATGTTGTTCTCCTCTTATTGTTTGATTAAATTTTAATTAATTATTTCGCTTTTTGTTATTTCTAGCCTAAAAAAATGTTACAGGGACCATTTTGCCTCACTCTCCCCTACACTAGTTTGTAGTAGTAGTGAGTTATGAAAGGTTTTGTTATATCATTAGTGTTCTTTTCTTCAAGAAACCTGCTGATTTTATGTATTGCTACCCATAAACTGGTTCACTGTTCTCAAGTAATTCCCATTAGGGCCCAATAGTGTTCCCATGAACCAAATGACGCCTTAAAAAAATATATATTTTAACCAGTACCAAACATCTGGGACATCTTTCCTGAATTCTACCACTCCAAATTAAAAGTGGTTCACTGTAACCCCAGCTCCCCTATCGTTGTATGTTTTATAATACAAATAAAAAAGAAACAACCATATTTTTTCCATTTTTAAATATACGTAATCTTTTCTTGGTATATATGATTCAAAATATAATACCTCTATAAATCCATTCCGTGTGTCATATCAACCAATAACACGAAATCGTTAAATCTTTATCAATGCAATAAAAAAATTAATAAAATTATACAATCAAACTAGAACAATACAGTGACAATATTGAAAACAATACTTATCTTGGTTAAAAAAAATGGTCATAAAAACTCATTCTAGTTTCAAGTTATAAAAAAACATTTAATAAAAAATAAAAAATAGAAAATTGCGACCATAATAGTATACTGAGAAACTAGATAAGCACTATCAAGATTAATCATATGAGAACTTCTGGTAATACCATGTATTGGCTGAAAACTGTAGATTCTAATGGGAAATTAATTCAGATTACGTATGAAATTTTTTATAAACTTGAATTAAAGAAATCCTTTTATATTTTTTTTATAGCAACTAAGAGATTATTTACAGTAAATCCTTAATATAATTCATGTGTACTGCACAATGGCTACAATGGCCCTATTCATCGACTTTAAACAAGCGTTCGATAGGATAAAACGCAAAGAAATATACAAAGCACTACGTGAAATGGGAATTAGTGAAAAACTGATAAGAATGGTAAAAGTGACACTCCGAAAAACAGAGAATAGGGTTAAAATAAATGGCGAAGAAACAGATAAGTTTGAGGTCAGTGAGGGGGTGCGACAAGGAGACCCACTGTCATCGCTGTTGTTCAGTATCGTCCTCGAAGTTACCATCAGAGAAGCTGGAATCAACAGGTCAGGACTTATATATCAAAGAAAACACCAATGCTTAGCATTCGCTGACGACATTGTACTGATAGCCAGAAGTAAGCAAGAATTAAAAGAAATATACCAAATATATGGAATGGACAGAAAGAGATTACCTACAAGAACAATATCTGACAGTAATAACAGATGAAAAAACATATAAATTCGAAGAAGTAGAAATATTCCAGTATTTAGGAGCGACATTCACGAGAAGACCAAATATGAAGGAAGAAATCCAAGCGAGAATTATGGCCGGTAACCGTTGTATTTTTGCACTAAACAAATTATTAAGAAGCAAAAACATATCTAGAAGGGCCAAGATAAGAATATATAAGACTGTAATAAGACCTATTGTATTATATGCCAGTGAAATATGGACAATGAACAAATCCGAGCAAGTCTTGCTGCAAGTCTGGGAAAGAAAAGTCCTCAGGAAAATATTTGGAGGTAAATTATGGAATGGTATATGGATAAAAAGACCAAATATGGAATTAGAGGAGATGTATGGAGAGCCGAATATCGTAGGGATCATAAAGTCACAAAGACTGAGATGGTTGGGACACATCCAAAGGATGGAAAACACGAGACTGCCAAAAAGAATGCTAACGGGAGGAATAGGAGGGAAAAGGAAGAAAGGCAGACCGAAAACCAGGTGGAAGAAGGATGTTGAAAAAGACATAGAAAAACTTAAAATACCAAACTGGAAAAATAAAGCAACAAACAGAAAAGAATGGAAAAGAATAGTAACCCAAGCCATGGGCCTTCTAGGCCTGGAGAGCTAAATTATATATGTGTACTGCACATGCACATTTTACGCGAAAATGTTTGTCTAGCAACAAGACAATTCGATGATAGTTATTAAGGTTATGAGAGGATTTAGGTTCTTGAAACATATTTTAATTTTATATTTAAACGCCAAATATTTGTTACAACAAGATTAGTTATTGGCCTAGAATTTGATGTGGTTCTAATCAGTGAGCTCTGAGAAATTAACATAAACGTAGATATTTATTGAATCCCTCATAGCCTTTACTTTACTTGGGTTTTTAACCATTCGAAGAAACTGATAAACTTTCTTTCGCCATACTCTCAAACAAAGTTTGTCATAGTAGTACTTGGGATTGGAAAGACAGCAAAAATGGAGATCTTAGTCTTCCACAGAGGTATTAATCCGCCAATGAACAAGCAGAATGGCTTATAAAAAGGAAGAAGAAGAAGAAAAATTTACAAACACTATTTAATTCATTTATCAAAAAAATGAATTAATTAATCACAAATTAATTCATTTGTCAATATCCTAGTTTCACGATCAATAGGTTCCTGCAATGATACAAACATATTGCTGTTTAATCTGCTTACTGCTCTTCTCATTAGTGGTATTATTTCTTCCATTTGGATATGTTTTTTTCTTTTTTATCTTCACACATCCTTTTATTTTTTCATAGCCGTATTTTTAAAATCAGATGCCTTTGTTGTTTCTCTAAACACAGATATTTTTTTAAGGTCAGTTCTTCAGTATTCAGTCTTGATTTTTGGTGTTCCGCTTCCAGTTTTATCATCTTATTATGAGTCTCATAATTCGTCTCTAAAAAAGAGAGTTCATCTGACCCGGTTGGTAGTACCTGTTGGGTAATTAATTAGAATATAGGAAGGAAACCTTGGTAAAAACCACTGGTTGGGCGTTAGAATGATGAACTTTTCATCAAAGTGACCAAATTGAGAGATCTTACAAAGCGAGTGGAGAAGCTTAAATTTAAATTTGCAGATCATATCATTCGACAAATCGATGGAAGATGGAATTCAAGAGAAGAAGACGAAAACCTCAGATAAGACTAAGTGAAGATCTAACAAACATGTTGGAACGAGATCGATGAAAACTGGTACTTGATACAAACCAGTAAAGGCCTATGTTCAAAAAATGAATAATATACAATATATTATTAGTACAGGCTACAGGTGAGGGTAAACTATTACATATAAAAAAATACCCATTCATATTAGTGTGACATAGTCAGCATCATCATTACAGTTGAAGAGTGGAAATTTCAAAGGTGCTAAGTGCCAAAACTTTTGTTTTTGAGTTATTGCCATTGAATGTTTGTACGTGTAATACTAAACTTTGTATAGGGACTATGCCTGGATGCTAATCAAGATATATACGCATGTTTTATTGACTATAATAAAGCATTCGATAAAGTACGACATAAACAATTAATGAATGTCCTGAAATCAAAGAAGATTAACTACAACGACCTCAGGATCATTTTAAATGATTGCTATAAACAGCGAGCAAAAGTACGTGTTAACGAACAGCTGTCAGAAGAAATTGAAATTAGATGTGGAGCGAGACAGGGATGCGTATTGTCGCCAATTCTTTTTAATGCCTACTCCGAAGAGGTCCTGAAAAAAGCTCTTGAGGGTGAAACAGCTGGAGTAACGGTAAATGGAGTTCCCATTAACAACATTAGATATGCGGACGACACTGTGATCTTAGCAGAAAACATTGAATATCTTCAGAGACTGGTGACCAGAATAGCAGAGTATGGTCTAACAATGAATGTCAAGAAGACGAAATTTATGAGAATATCGAAAACTCAAAGAAATAACAAGAGTCTTCTAATAAACGGAACCAACGTCGAACAATTGGACAAATATGCATACCTGGGAACAATGATTAGCTCCACAAATAATTACAATCAGGAGATCAAAATAAGAATAGAAAAGGCTAGAGCAAATTTCAACAAAATAAGAAGAGTGCTATGTACCAGGGATTTAAAACTGGAACTAAGAGTTAGGTTGGCGAGGTGCTATGTTTTTTCGAGTTTATTTTATGGAATGGAATCTTGGACCTTGAATGCGACATCGATGAAAAAACTGGAATCGTTCGAGCTGTGGGTGTACAGAAGAATTCTGAAAATATCGTGGACAGAACACGTCACAAACAAAGAGGTTCTGGGAAGGATGAACAAAGAAATGGAAATTTTAAATACAATAAAAACAAGAAAATTAGAATATCTCGGACATATTACACGTGGAGAGATATATACCTTGCTCCAACTGATTATGCAGGGAAAGATCCAAGGAAAGAGAAGCATAGGGAGGCGTAGAATGTTATGGCTGCGCAACCTGAGAGAGTGGTACGGATGTACATCAAATGAACTTTTCAGAGCAGGCGTCCCAAAAGTCCGAATAGCTATGATGATTGCCGACCTCCGCCGCGGAGATGGCACTTGAAGAAGAAGAAGATAAGCAGGCACCAGCGGTATGTGCCTTGCCTGTTACTTTGCAAAGGAGTTATGTGCCAGACTGTCAAATTGATTGTTATTAATTTGATTGTGATTAAAGGGTACATTTTGTTTTATGAGTGAAGTAAAAACCCGAATAAGTAATGGTACTTTGACAAGAAACAAACAAAACTTAAGGAGGCTGTCAAAGCATATTAAGCTAGAAAACGTAAAGATATAGCAGCAAAACCGTTGCCAACGCGTTGCCGCATATTTTTTATTTTTAGGTGATTTGGAAGTGCAAATTTAATTGTACAACTATTAGTTATTGCTGGAGAAAATCCTTGTTTAAAAAGTTTCAACGAGAGAATACCAAAACTCAAGATATTTATATGATGGGTCTTATAAAGCTCCTACGGGTTAGGAGGTTCCGACATGGTACCTATGAGGTTCCGGAAGATAGTAGACGTCAAACAACAGTAAATTACACCCTAATCAATGAAGATGGAAATAGAGAAATAGAGAAATAGAGGTCGACCCCCAACGAGATGGACAGATGACATAAAAAGAGTGACTACAAATTGGATTCAGATGGCGCAAAATCGGACTAAGTGGAAAAGCATGCGAGAGGCCTATGTTCAGCAGTGGACGTTAGAGGCTAGTTGATGATGATGAATGAAGATGGAGCCTTTGCTCAAGTGTGTAAGAATACATTGATCAATACCTTTCCAAGGAAAAAGCTGGAAGTTCTTGTAAATAAAAAGAATTTTAACGAAACATTTTTCTCAGATAATAGGACGTCTCATAAAAAATCGCTATATTTTGAAGATGATCGCTGTGCTATAAAAGAGCACATTACTTCAATACCCCGCGAGGTTGTTCATTATACGAGGGCAAAAACCAGTAAAGAATACCTAAGCCCGGACTTGAATTTTAATAGACTGTTCAGAGCTTATCTAGGGCGATATCCAGATATTAAAGTAATTTATAAATTTTATAGAACTGTTTTCAAACGCGAATTTCCAAATTTATCTTTTCGACTATATCTTGAATGGATACATGTCACACCTGTGATAGATTGTACTGTGAAATCCATATAAAAAAGGTACCTGTGGCCATCAGTCAAAATGTGAGCTGAAACTTCATCGAAGGAAAGCCGAAACGGCAAGAGAACTACTCAAGCAAGATACAATAGATTCACAGCAACCTGGTAGCAAGGTTTGCTGTTTATCTATGGATCTAGAACAGATCATGTTTGTGCCAACGTTAGTTCACTCAGATATGTTCTACTTGTCACAGCTTTCCTATTTCAACTTTGGAATACATGTAGGGAAAATAAATAATGCCTCCATGTTCCTCTGACACGAAAGATTCTCAGGACGTGGCGCAAACTAAATTGTATCGTGTGTGCTACGTTTCTTAAATAGTGTCTTTACTAACAGAAAGGACATCATTATTTGGAGCGACAACTGTGCTGGCCAAAATAAAAATAAATTTATTTTGTTTGTGTTGATGTTTTTGGTTTCTAATGACGTATACGATTCTATACAGCAAAGATTTTTGGTAAGCGGCCACAGTTTCATGCCTTGTGATTTGCCCTAATAGAAAAACGGAAAAAAAAACTATGAAAGCATTTGTGCTGGAGGAGTTGATCAACGGTATTACTTCCGCAAGATACATTCCACCTTTCGATGAATATCAAAAGGTGAATCCACCGATCGACATGAATAGCTTTGGTTTTTGGAACATCAAAGAGGCTGCTGAGAAAATGTTAAATACCACTAAGCTACAAGCAAATCAGTTGGAATACGTGTTGAAAAAGAGAATCCTAATAACATCAACACCACCCATTTATTTTCAGAATTTGGATCATGGCGTGAAACTAACATTAAAAAAAATCAAGACGCTAAATGATTTGAAAAAAATTTAATTAGTGATAATGGAACGCGAAAACAAAGTATCAACGAACAAAAAAAAGAGCCTCCAATCAATGATACCATACCTCAACAATCCTCGGCACCAACAGTTCTACAAAAATTTACTGGGAGTAGTTAAAACTGCACAAGAAGACCCTGCTGAAAACACTAACATGCAAAATAATGATATATTCCGTCTCGTTACTGAAGAAAAGTAGGTGAGCAATTAGCACCTTCCTATTTAAAAAAGCAAAAAAAAAGAATTTTCTTCGTTTCGTTTCTTTATAACAATATACCTAATACTTTTAGATTAAGTTTTCCGTTTTGTTATATACAGATTTTTTGTATAAATAAACAAACAAAATTAATCTTTGCGTTTTCTTTACGTTTTTACCAAATATCTCACTACGTTGCTTTTGGCACTTAGCTCATTTGAAACTTTCACTCTTCAATTGTCAATTATAATAGATCTTTTAATATAAAATACATACCAACAAATCAAAAGCAAATCACAATATGTGGAATAAAATGGAACACAATTACTGCATTTAGAAACTGAAAATACCGAACATATGGAACGAATAAAGGAGTTGTGTTTTAACATAATTTCAATGGTATACGTGTTACCGATAACAAATATTTCTCAAAACTATAAGCCGGCTAATATTACGACTTCGACGACGTGTTCGTATTATATTGATAACAATTTTACTACCTTTTCAAGGAATTGAAAAGGTGAAAATATACATACTAACTAAATACTAAATAATCTATATACCAAGTTATCGCCTTACACTATATCGCTTTTTTCAATAGAAAAATAGTTTTTAAGAGTTTTAGTTCATATACAAAATTATTAGAAAATTAGTCTGTCTAAGCAAATAAAAAAATAGGGTAGTAAATGGGGGTGAACGTATTTTTAATAAGAATAATCTAGATAGATTCAGTTCTACGTTTCCGGATGACTGAAGCTGCTTTTTCTATTTGACGCTGATTCGTGTTGGTTCCACGAGAAGCTAGGAACAGGCTAATGAAACCTAGGTTAGGTTAGGATACCCGGTATTGAGTAGACCTCAGGTTACACTAAATCTTGCTCACTTCACAGAATTAGAGACGACAATTGAGTATTAAAAGCTTCTCACCTGCAACAAAGTAATACTTTCTCGAAGGGGAAACTGTTCTAAAAGTCAATAAAGCTACATAAATTTCCAAAACTATTAAAAAAAGTCGAGAAAATTGGTTGGGATGTATTATAATTAGAAAAAAATGTCAGATGAATAAATACAAACTGTCGCAAAATAACAATAACTCTGTAACAATAAAACACTGAAAACTTTGTTTTCAAAACTTCCACAAATTTTTATTTTAAATTATTATCACTACAGCTGTTTCGGCTGATTGCCTTTCTCAAGTGATCTGTTTTTGGCATGGGTTTACACTTTATAGTCTCTAATGAAATAAGTTGAGGAGGGGAGAACTGTTTGTCTCAAGCTGGTCATTCAGAATTAAATCTGTGTTTTTTAATTTGTTGATCTCCATAGATTCTAACAAAGATAGCTTAAGGCCTTTATTTTGAATGTGTAGAATTTTAAATTCGTCATCAAAAGAATGATTATGATCTAGAAGGTGAAGTGCGTATGTAGAATCTGTTTTTCTATTATTGAAAGCCCTTTTATGTTCTGCTATTCGTTTATTAAAATTTCTACCTGTTTGACCAATGTAAGTTTTTGGGCAGTCGCCACATTTAAGTTTGTATACACCACTGTGTAAGTGTTTTTTATGTGGGCTCTTATTGTTTTTAATATATTTGCCTAGGTTATTATTTGTTCTGAAAGCTGGTGTTATTCCTTTCTTTTTTATGTGTTTGGCTATTTTTGTTGATATTTTGCCTGTATATGTAATCGAGCAGAAGGTACTGGGTTTTTTCTCTGGTGGTGGAAATACTAAGTTCAGGGCTTTCTTGTGTAGTTTTTGATTTAACATTTTATTAATTGTTTGTTCGTTGTATCCATTGTTTACTGCTATTTGTTTAATGATATTTAATTCTGTCTCAAAATTGTATTTTGACATAGGAATTGCTGTTAATCTATGTAACATACTATGATAGGCTGCCAGTTTATGTTGTGTGGGATGGGATGATGAATTGTGAATAGTCGTGTCAGTATGGGTAGGTTTATGAAATATGGAGAAGTCATGTTTGTTTTTAAGTCTGGTAATTTTTAAATCTAAAAAATTTATGGATTGATTTTGTTCTGTTTCTATTGTAAATTCAATATGACTATGAAGAGAATTAATATAAGATAGAAATTGGTCGAGTTGCCTGTTAGTTCCTGTGAAACATACCAGTACGTCGTCTACGTATCTCCACCAATATAAAAACTGTTTGAATATGGGATGTTTTGAAATCTTTGTCTCTAGATGATCCATAAAAATATCTGATAACAATGGGCTTAGAGGATTGCCCATTATAAGTCCTGCACTGTTATTTGTATATAATTCATTATTAAATTCAAAGTAGTCCTGGTTTATGCAAACTTCAAGAAGATGTAAAATTTCAGATGTAATGATTGGATTTGTATTATTTTGGTCTAAAAGGTTTTTTACTAGAATAAAAGTTTCTGTTGGAGGGATACTAGGAAAAAGATTTTTTACGTCAAATGAAATTAATCTGGAGTTGTTAGGTAACTGAAAATGTTGTATTTTATTAACTAGTTCTATTGTATTTTTTATGGTAAATTTAGGTAAAAATTTAGTGTGTTCTAAAATAATCTGTAACAGTTTTTTTGAAAGTTTATATGACGGAGCTGTATAAAAAGACACTACCGGTCTTATTGGGTGATGCGGTTTGTGTAGTTTAATGAAAGAGTATAATTTAGGAGGCTGTGGGTTCATGATACTGAGGTATTTCTGTTCTATTGGATTTACTATTGATTTTGAATTTTCTAACGCTAGCTTAATTTGTTTTTGATACTTTTCTGTTGGATCTTTGTGTAACGTTTTAATGTTTTGATTCTTTAAAAATTCTATTGTTTTGTTATTATATTCTATTTTATCTATAGCAATAGTAGTGTTACCTTTGTCTGCTTTTGTAAACACTATGTTGTTTTCTATTGATTTATTTTTAATTGAAATGGCTGTTTTATTCTCTTTGTAACAGGAATTTTTGGTTTCACTACACACATCTGTAATAGATTTTGCAATTATACTTTTTTCGATATTGTTAGCAGTTTTGTTTAATGCTACTTCACATTCTACACCTAAATATTCTAAAGTTTTCTGATTATTATGTTGGGGCAAGTTGTGTTTAAATCCTTTCTCTAAAAGTTGTATCTCGCTATTACTAAATTTAGTATCTGTTAAATTTATAAATCTATTGAAAAAATTATGGTTCGAAAAACTTTTTGTATAATGAATATTGGGTTTTTTACTATTGCAAATTAGATTATTTAGTTTTTTACACTGTGTATTGAATTTTTTATCTATTATATTATCTATATTAATTCTCACGTTAGAATCTAGGATATCAAATTCTATATTATTTAATCTATAATTTAATTCTGAGTGACATACCTTAAGATAAACAGCTATGATATCTCGCTTCTTGTATTGGTATTTTCTGTCGTCTTTCAGCCATCTGGTCTGGCCGTGATGTATCCCTTTTTGTGCGGCGGGGCTGTGGTTCTTGGTTTTTAACTGAATATACTTCGGGAACACTTTATTTTGTAAACACATATTTAAAAACCAGATGTTTTGTGTCGCCAGTCTACGTTTCAAAAGTAATCTTGAAAACAATATGGTCAAAAGTCCTGTACTGACTTCTTTTAAATAATTGATGGATTCGACCGTTACTTGATGGAAATTCATTTTATGTAACAATAAAACACTGAAAACTTTGTTTTCAAAACTTCCACAAATTTTTATTTTAAATTATTATCACTACAGCTGTTTCGGCTGATTGCCTTTCTCAAGTGATCTGTTTTTGGCATGGGTTTACACTTTATAGTCTCTAATGAAATAAGTTGAGGAGGGGAGAACTGTTTGTCAGAAAACACAGATTTAATTCTGAATGACCAGCTTGAGACAAACAGTTCTCCCCTCCTCAACTTATTTCATTAGAGACTATAAAGTGTAAACCCATGCCAAAAACAGATCACTTGAGAAAGGCAATCAGCCGAAACAGCTGTAGTGATAATAATTTAAAATAAAAATTTGTGGAAGTTTTGAAAACAAAGTTTTCAGTGTTTTATTGTTACATAAAATGAATTTCCATCAAGTAACGGTCGAATCCATCAATTATTTAAAAGAAGTCAGTACAGGACTTTTGACCATATTGTTTTCAAGATTACTTTTGAAACGTAGACTGGCGACACAAAACATCTGGTTTTTAAATATGTGTTTACAAAATAAAGTGTTCCCGAAGTATATTCAGTTAAAAACCAAGAACCACAGCCCCGCCGCACAAAAAGGGATACATCACGGCCAGACCAGATGGCTGAAAGACGACAGAAAATACCAATACAAGAAGCGAGATATCATAGCTGTTTATCTTAAGGTATGTCACTCAGAATTAAATTATAGATTAAATAATATAGAATTTGATATCCTAGATTCTAACGTGAGAATTAATATAGATAATATAATAGATAAAAAATTCAATACACAGTGTAAAAAACTAAATAATCTAATTTGCAATAGTAAAAAACCCAATATTCATTATACAAAAAGTTTTTCGAACCATAATTTTTTCAATAGATTTATAAATTTAACAGATACTAAATTTAGTAATAGCGAGATACAACTTTTAGAGAAAGGATTTAAACACAACTTGCCCCAACATAATAATCAGAAAACTTTAGAATATTTAGGTGTAGAATGTGAAGTAGCATTAAACAAAACTGCTAACAATATCGAAAAAAGTATAATTGCAAAATCTATTACAGATGTGTGTAGTGAAACCAAAAATTCCTGTTACAAAGAGAATAAAACAGCCATTTCAATTAAAAATAAATCAATAGAAAACAACATAGTGTTTACAAAAGCAGACAAAGGTAACACTACTATTGCTATAGATAAAATAGAATATAATAACAAAACAATAGAATTTTTAAAGAATCAAAACATTAAAACGTTACACAAAGATCCAACAGAAAAGTATCAAAAACAAATTAAGCTAGCGTTAGAAAATTCAAAATCAATAGTAAATCCAATAGAACAGAAATACCTCAGTATCATGAACCCACAGCCTCCTAAATTATACTCTTTCATTAAACTACACAAACCGCATCACCCAATAAGACCGGTAGTGTCTTTTTATACAGCTCCGTCATATAAACTTTCAAAAAAACTGTTACAGATTATTTTAGAACACACTAAATTTTTACCTAAATTTACCATAAAAAATACAATAGAACTAGTTAATAAAATACAACATTTTCAGTTACCTAACAACTCCAGATTAATTTCATTTGACGTAAAAAATCTTTTTCCTAGTATCCCTCCAACAGAAACTTTTATTCTAGTAAAAAACCTTTTAGACCAAAATAATACAAATCCAATCATTACATCTGAAATTTTACATCTTCTTGAAGTTTGCATAAACCAGGACTACTTTGAATTTAATAATGAATTATATACAAATAACAGTGCAGGACTTATAATGGGCAATCCTCTAAGCCCATTGTTATCAGATATTTTTATGGATCATCTAGAGACAAAGATTTCAAAACATCCCATATTCAAACAGTTTTTATATTGGTGGAGATACGTAGACGACGTACTGGTATGTTTCACAGGAACTAACAGGCAACTCGACCAATTTCTATCTTATATTAATTCTCTTCATAGTCATATTGAATTTACAATAGAAACAGAACAAAATCAATCCATAAATTTTTTAGATTTAAAAATTACCAGACTTAAAAACAAACATGACTTCTCCATATTTCATAAACCTACCCATACTGACACGACTATTCACAATTCATCATCCCATCCCACACAACATAAACTGGCAGCCTATCATAGTATGTTACATAGATTAACAGCAATTCCTATGTCAAAATACAATTTTGAGACAGAATTAAATATCATTAAACAAATAGCAGTAAACAATGGATACAACGAACAAACAATTAATAAAATGTTAAATCAAAAACTACACAAGAAAGCCCTGAACTTAGTATTTCCACCACCAGAGAAAAAACCCAGTACCTTCTGCTCGATTACATATACAGGCAAAATATCAACAAAAATAGCCAAACACATAAAAAAGAAAGGAATAACACCAGCTTTCAGAACAAATAATAACCTAGGCAAATATATTAAAAACAATAAGAGCCCACATAAAAAACACTTACACAGTGGTGTATACAAACTTAAATGTGGCGACTGCCCAAAAACTTACATTGGTCAAACAGGTAGAAATTTTAATAAACGAATAGCAGAACATAAAAGGGCTTTCAATAATAGAAAAACAGATTCTACATACGCACTTCACCTTCTAGATCATAATCATTCTTTTGATGACGAATTTAAAATTCTACACATTCAAAATAAAGGCCTTAAGCTATCTTTGTTAGAATCTATGGAGATCAACAAATTAAAAAAAACACAGATTTAATTCTGAATGACCAGCTTGAGACAAACAGTTCTCCCCTCCTCAACTTATTTCATTAGAGACTATAAAGTGTAAACCCATGCCAAAAACAGATCACTTGAGAAAGGCAATCAGCCGAAACAGCTGTAGTGATAATAATTTAAAATAAAAATTTGTGGAAGTTTTGAAAACAAAGTTTTCAGTGTTTTATTGTTACATAAAATGAATTTCCATCAAGTAACGGTCGAATCCATCAATTAACAATAACTCTCACCATTAGTCGTCGGTAAATCTAAAAAACACATTGGTTTTCAAGATGTCAATCACTACCTTTTAAATATGAAGCAAATACAAGAGTATGGATGACTTCTGCAATTTTCAAAAACCGGCTTATACATAAGAAAATGGCCAAAGAAAAAAGAAAAATCTTGTTAATCGATGATAATTGCACAGCCACATAATATTCCACAAATGAAAGCAGTTGAAATCCAATATCTGGCCGACGATACCACATCAAAATTACAGCCTATGGATCTAGTTTGGATAATGTGAAAGAAAAAAATAATTCTATTATAGATACATTGCAAGCTAACAGAATGGCTGATAAAGCTTGGTTTTCCATTGTTGTCAACAAAAGAAGCTGAAACCGAAGATATTTCCATTTCAACTTCTGCAGAATGCAATACAGTGTTGTCTGAATTAGGAATATCCTTTCAGGCCTTTGTTACATGTGATGCTGGAGTTATGACTGCTGGGACATTATCCGATGACGAACTTATTGATTCAGTGCTCAGAAAACGATAGGTACTAATAATTTAGATGACATAGAAGAATTTAATAATACTAATGCGTCAAACAGGCAAGAACAGCATTGAATACTTTACGAAATTTTATGTAGTAACTCTGAAGTACAAGAATTGTCTGCCTCTTATACCTTAGACAATGCTATAGATAGAGCACTAATGAATTATGAAAAACAAAAAACTTACTGTCTGTTTGCCATATTTTTTTATTTAAAGGATGTTTTGAAATAGTGTTAAAAAAATAAATAAAAATATGTTTATTTATTTTTTTATATATATAAATAAAAAATAATAATAATCTATCTCTACAATACTGAGACAAAAAAATTATAGTTATATTTTTTCTGCTACAGTTCTGTATAAAGACCGTGGTAACCTTCTATCAAAAAACTGTGTTGCTATGGATTTTCAAATCGAATATAATTTAGTCCCTCGCCCTAATAAAAACTTCAAACGCAAAGAACGTTTCTGACAATAACTTTAAAATTCAAATAAAAAATAAAGGAATAAGAAGAAGAATTAAAGTCGTAAAGAAAATAGAGATGACAGCTTTGAAAGTGATAGAAAATTTGTGGATAAAAAGGTTATTGGAGTGAAAGCCACGTAGACAAAAGTGACTACCAACACGATGAATGGACCATTTGAATAGTTAATTAAGTCTGGATTAGAGCCACATGCAGATGGGAATAGAAACATCAGGAACACTATATTCACCAATGATGCTGTAGGCTGGATTAGCTTAGAAGATAAAACAGACATCCTCCATTTAGAAAGAAACCTTAGATGGAAGCAACTAAGAAACTGACTTAATTTGGTAGTACTGAACCAATATTACCTACAAAAATAATGATGTGGATTGTTTTTAAAAATATAGTGGTACTGAATTAAAAACTTGAACGCATATGGTGACGGGAAAAACAATATAGAAGTTCAAACCCTTGAATCAGACCTGATTTAATTAGATCAGATTTAGAAGTGAGAGGCATTTGGAAATATTTAAGGTTCATTCTTTTATGCATTAGCATGGAATATAAGTACTCTTAACTGAGAGCGAATATGGCGCTGTCTGGCAGTATATTTTACTTTCCACATACATTATCGACGAATAATATATTAAAATATTTTGTAGAAGCAATAAACTGTGGTAATTTTTAGTGAAAAGCAAATAAAAAAATTATTTTTTCTGTACTTACCGTAAATTTGGCACTTGAAAACCCAATTATATCGGAATCACTATTAATAAAACCAATAGGCGAAGCTGCATCTGGAAATTTTCGTTTTGGGGTCTCTCTGAATCGCTTGCGGATGGGACTATGAGCGTGGATTTGAACGCGTGTCAAATAATACGAGTACGATTCCACACGAATATTACGATACGGTGTGGGTGTGAATTTTTTTAAACTTATAGAAATGCGCTACGCGTTACGATCACGTCGTCGTAGGTATCTTTGGACGGAAATTCTGGAAGCGAATAGGGCGCATGAGTGATTTACTTAGTTCAAATGTATACATATTCGCATACAGGGTGATAGGGAACAGCAGAATAGCGGTACCGGGAAATTGATTAGGGCGAAATTACAACTTTAACTCCAAACTGTTACAGCTAACCTATTGGAAATAGCATATTTTTGGTAAGAAAATTGATGAAACACCAAAAGATTGTGCCATAGATATTAATATTGGAAAAAGAGGAATTCAAAATTGATGAAAACGTGACAAAGACTTATTGATTATTTTTTCTAATAGTTTGATCACAGAGCAGGTTAGGGAGTTATGAATTCTTTCATTAGAAACCAGTTCCATATACATCTTATTTTAACTAATGTTTTAACCTTCTTCTTCTTCTTCTGGTTCCTATCCGTTTCGGATGTTGGAAATCATATTGGCAATCATGACCTTGCTCGCTGCGGCTCGAAACAGCTCCGTTGAGGTTTTCTTAAACCATGTTCTTAAATTCCGCAGCCATAATATTCTTCTTCTACCGGGTCCTCGCTTACCTTTGACTTTACCTTGCAATATAGACTGCAGCAGGGAGTAACGGTGCTGATTTCTCATAACGTGTCCCAGATATTGCAATTTTATGCGTTTGATCGTAAACACAATCTCTGGTTCCTTCTTCATTTTTTCTAGAACTTCCTTGTTCGTGATCCTTGCTGTCCATGATATTCTCAGCATTCTTCTATAAAGCCACATCTCAAATGCTTCAAGTTTTTTAATAGTAGTGTCTGTAAGCGTCCATGCCTCCGCCCCGTACAACAACACAGAGAAAAAATAGCATCTCAAATGTCTCATTTTTGTATCTAGGGATATGTTGTGACTTTTGAAGATGGCGCTCATTTTGTTAAAGACCGTTCTTGCCTTTCCTATGCGGCACTTTATTTCCTGTACATTGCTCCACTGTTCGTTTATAATACTTCCCAGGTAGCAATACTGTTTTACTCGCTCTATCTGCGTCCAATTAATGTATAGATGAGCCCCATTATATTCTCCTTGCTGATAATCATTTGTTTCGTTTTGTGGGTATTAATGTTTAGTCCGTACTGTTGACTGTACTCGTTTATTCTGTCCATTAGCCTCTGAAGTCCCTCTAAACTATCTGCTATCACCATGGTGTCGTCGGCATATCTAACATTGTTTACTCTTTCACCATTTAGAAGGATGCCTTCGTCTATTCCGTAAAGAGCCTCGTTAAAATTTTTCTCTGAGTATATATTAAATATCAACGGCGATAGGATACATCCCTTTCTAACTCCACGTAGTATTTTTATGTGATCTGTTTCTTCTCCGTTAATTTTCATGTATGCGGTCTGATTCCAGTAGAGTTCTGAAATTATTCTGAGGTCTTTGTCATCTAGGTCTGCTTCTTTTAAAATGTTTATCATCTTTTAATGTTGAACTCTGTCAAATGCGTTTTCATAGTCGATCAAGCACGCGTATACGTCACAGTTAACGTCCCTGCATCTTTGAATCAGTACCTGTACTCCGAAAAGTGCCTCTCTAGTACCCACTGCGTTAATGAAGCCGAACTGTCTGTTCTATATTTGTTCCTCGCACTTCTTATAAATTCTTCCATGGATGACTCTAAGAAACAGTTTCAACATGTGGCTCATTAGGCTGATTGTTCGATATTCTTCGCACTTTTTAGCCCCCTGTTTTTTAGGTATCGCTATGAATTCTGATTCTAGCCATTTATCAGGGATGATTCCTGTATTGTATATTTTATTGAAGACAGCCGTGATCCAATTTATTCCTTCTTCCTCCAAGAGTTTTAAAAATTCAGCTTCGATATTATCAGGCCCTACAGCTTTCCTGCTTTTCATCCGTTTTATTGCTTCTTCTACCTCGGATTTAAGTATGTCCGGGCCCGTCATCCTCTCTGAAAATGGATGCCTATAATCCGTTCTTTGATCTTGAAAAAGTGTCTCCAAATATATTCTCCATTTGTCTTTCATCTCTTGGGTGTCAATGATTAATTTTCCATTGGTGTCTATGAGTTTCATTTGTGTTCGCTTTTTAAAAGTACCCGTTATTTCTTTTACCTTTTTGTGTACATTAAAATTGTCATGCTTGGCTTGTAGTCTTTCTATTTCTTTACATTTCTCTACAGCTTCTTTTTCTTTAGCTTCTCTTATTTTTCTTCTGATGTAAGCCTGCATTTTTTTATATTCATCTTTATTTCCTTTAATTAACCTTCTGCTTTCCATTAAGTGAAGGATTTCTGGAGTCATCCAAGATTTCTTCTTTGTTTCTTTGTTTGGTTTTAGCAGATCTTGTTTAGTTTTCTTAATTATTTCTTCGAATTGATTGATTTCTCGTTGGATGTTATTTTCTTCTTTTAGTTGTTTAACTTGGTTGTTAATATATTCCCCCACTTGCTTTTTAACTTCCGGATGTTGCAGGGCTGTCATGTCGTAGTTAGGTCTAAACTTTTTCTTTATTGTCTTCAGTCTCACATCCATGACTCCCACTAAAGGTATGTGGTCAGATTCAATGTTCGCTCCTGGATATGTTTTGACAGATTTAAAACTGTTTCTGAATCTTCTATTTACCAATGGTGGTTTTAACCTATTCTGTATCAAATTTCGTTAACAGTGAACAATATGTTTTTTAGAGAATCTTCCTTGTACGTTAATGAATTCATGGAATGGTTTATCATCATTCTGGCTTTACAACCCTGTGTGGGTTCTAGCTTCTAGCCTCCTCATGAACTGCTCTCCAGTCGTCCCTATCCATCGCCTTCCTTCGCTAAGCACGATTTCCCATATTTCTCGTGTATTTATCGATGTTATCAAGGAACCTTGTTCTGGGTCTTCTATTCTTCAATGTTGAGATCACTAGGCAATGATCTGAGTGTATGCTTGCGAATCTATAATTACTGCAGTTTATTATGTTTGTTCCATGCCTCGAATCTATTAAGATGTGATCGATCTGATTCGTTGCTCTTCCATCAGGAGAGGTCCAGGTTACTTTGTGTTCAAAATAGGTGCTAGCGACTGTCGTGTTTAGTGCTGCTGCTGGGTTTATCAGTCCTAATCCATTATCTCTACTGATGTTGTGTAGGCTATGTTTTTGTATCGTGGGTATGAAAATTCACTCTTGTTCTATTCTTACATTCATGTCACCTAATACTATCTTAATGTCATTTCTGGTAAATCTTCTGTAGACTTGCTTTAGGTCTTCGAAGAACTGTTTTTTTACTTATTCTGGTTTGTCATCAGTTGGGACATGTGCATTGATCAAATTGTAATTAAAGTTGAATGGTTACTAAAAATAAAAAATAATACGAATAGTGTCAAGTTGTTTATTTTATTTCATTGTTTTCAATTTGTATTGCCTCAAGTAAGTCACCCAATTCTTCTGCTTCTCCCACATAGATTTCCGTACTTTCTGACTTAGTTTTTTTATCAGCATCTGGTTTAGGCAAAGTTGTTATTCTGTCATAAGTTGTATCAAAAACATCGAACGGGATAAAATCTTCTGGTACTGGCCAAGTGAAATCTAAAAATACAAGAGATAAATTGCATAATTCTAAGAGAAAAAAAGTATTTAAGATGTATTTATTACAAGAAAATATGTCAGTCGTATTTACTAAAAACGTTTAAATAAATGCTTGCAAACTGTTGTACATACCTCTATATATCTGTGGAACTTCCCTAGCAATTTTAAAGTATTCTTCAATGTTCATAGGCCAATCTGACGTTAAAATATAACTCACCATTTCGTCTTCTGGAAGATAAGATATAAGTGTTTCTGCTAATGCGGTACTTGTTTTCCTACCGCTTCCAGGCGACAATATATACTGGAAGCCAGGATTAGTTTCCTCCAACGTAACATCACTGCTACTTGGTGGCTGAAACATTACAAACTGAATAATAATGATTCGACAGATCCTTCATAGAAAGGTGTCACAGCATATTTGTCTGTACAATATATCTTAAAGAAGAGTCGTAAAACTTGGTATATATGGTTCTGTTGGTCCAAGGAAAGACCCTATTGAATTCAGAGTCAATAGAGAAAATATCACCAAAGATACAGATAAAATATCAAAGATCTTCGTTACATTTAAGAGTCCTGTACTGCATTATATCGGTTTATTACTATTCAGCTGTAGGAACCTTCAAATTGACCTTCAACTATGATTTTTGATCCTTAATCGTTCGACCACGTCGGATAATAGAGTCCATAGCATTTTTTCTGCACATCATCTGCCATTTTTTTTTATTTATACTACGCCACTGACTCGTGCTGTAAAGCAGCAGCTACAATCTTGCCCAAATATATTAGCCATTATTTTGTCGATGGTATCTAATTAAGGTAAATGTGTCATACAGTAAGGTTGACTGACTCAGTTGATTTTCAACTTTTGTTCGGAGATGGTTTAAGTCTATTTTCGATTTTGCCATGTGAGATAAAGTTTTTTTAAAGTTTATTATTTTTAATTTATAATGTAGCATTTGTTTAGTTAATCAAGTTTCATCGAGTAGTCCAAATTCTTAAACGTTTTTGATAAATCTAAAAAGATTCCCAGTAAATATCTACTTCCATAACCAACAACAATATTCTATAAAATTGCAAACAGCGATTGCATTTCTGGTTAAATATCCTTTTTACTCGTTTTTGGCTAAAATGTAAGTAGTTGCATTCCAAAGAAACTTTCAAAGAAAAATAATCCAGATTTACTATCGCCAAAATTTTCTTTTTTCTTTCAATCTCGTACTGCTTTAATTCACAAGCCGACAAGCCTCAGACCATACCTTTCCGAAAGTTTTTTGTGCGCTGAATCCGAATCTGACCTCTAAATTGTCGAATTGGCTCTGGTTTCTGAGATATCATAACCTAAATGTGCAAAAATAGCGGTTTTTGGTTATTTTTGAGCCAGCCCGCTCTCCCAGTGTGACTGACGCAAACTGACGCAAAGCAGTCCCTGCATCTCTTTCTAATTTGTCAGATTTATCGACCACATGACCTAAATGACTAATGAGAAGGTCACGAGGTCGATAAACCCGGCCAATTAGACGAAGATGCAATAATCAATTCATTTTATGGATTCTAATGTAGGTTTTATAAAACTAAGAAACTATAAGAAAATATCTGAGTAAACACAACGTCATTTAAAGCATTTAGACCTATACTTAGTTTTAACATTCCATGGAGAAATTATATGACGATGCTACATAACCTCAAAAACGGTCAAAAATAGCTATTTTTGCTCTTTTGGGTTAGGATATATAAGAAATCAGAGCCAATTTACCAATTTATTGCTCAGATTTAGATTCAGCGCCAAAAAATTTCTGAGAACTATAACTAACTCAGAAACTGCGAATATTGGTCAAATCTTGTCGGCATGTGATAGATTTGAAATTGTCAAACTTTAAAAAAATTCCATATAACAAATGACGTGCTCTTAAATTTAATAATCATTTAAAATCACTTACTACCTTCTCCTCTTGGCGTTCTGGTAGTTTTTGAAGCACTTTCGTGTCTGATTTAGCACTTATTGTAGAAAATAAAGGATCTGTAGCCACAAAATTACTCAGGGAGTATAATTTTAGTACACAGGCCAGTGTTATTCGATATATTTCGTCTTTATCAGCAACCAAGTTGGTAAATAGCTGTGGTGGGAGTCCACAGTAATATCCCCAGTCATTTATTAATCGCTAAAACAGGTTAATGACGAAATGGGTTAAAATGATTTAATGCTGACAATCAGACGTTTTAAATGATTTATTTTACTTTTTACTTTTCTACTCTTTGTTCTATTTCGCTTTCATATTTTCTACTAACACCACCACCATCATCATCAGCATACATTAAGCACCAGGAAATACCCCTATAGTTTTTATCCAGATGAGCATCAATAAGAGTTAAGCACTGAACACTGATGCAATCCTACTTTCACGTGAAAATAATCATCTCTCTCATAATCTGCACATACCTACTCACCGTAAATCCTTTTTTTTATCGAGTCCCTACCACACAGCTTCTCGAGATACCCTATACCTTACACTTTTTTAAGATGAAAGAATATTATAGAAGCATTTATTGCTTAATTCCTATACTTGACTATATCGCCAAGCATCAAAATTGGTGTTTTAGACTAGATGTGATCCGAGGAAGAAAGCTATACAAAGCAATAAACACGAGAACCAACGTACTAGCCAAACGATCAAACAAATAAAACCCCCGATCTTCTGACTTTGGCATAACTTAACGTGTGTATTATTCTTATTGCGCCGTCTACTTTAGAAAGTTAGCGATCCAAATGACAATTGTAGCTTTGGAAACAGCTACACGAAAGATTTCTGTGGATGAGCGGTCAAACCATCTTCTCAGGTCTTTCAGCCACGAGTTCTGGCGTCTTCCAGCTGATCTTGGCGTAATGTGTATTACATTACGGAAAAACAAATTGGAACATCTTTAAACATCTAGTGGAAAAGAGATTACAACTAAACATTCCCCTAAAGACCGACGAAGAGATATAACATGCTGTCGAACACTTTAACTCAGTCATGTAACAAGCTGCCTGGGACTCAACAATATCCAGCAACAATGAAAAGAAGGGTAAATACACTTCGATATTTATAAGAGAGAAAATAATCCAGAAAAGAAAACTCAGGAAACAGTGGCAAGCAACTAGATCGCCACAAACAAAAACGTAGCTGAACAATGATGTAAATGAGCTTAAAGAAATGATAGCGATGGAAAAGAATCTACAATTCAGTGAATACATAAAACAACTAGATACAACTAAACAAACTACTCTCTATGGAAGGCTACTTGAAAATTAAAAAGACCCCAATACGATATACAACCTTTAATAAAAGAGCAAGGCGGATGGTTAAAAACACCAAAAGAAAAAGCAGAGACATTTGCAAACCATCTAAGAACTGTATTCATTCCTATGGAACAACTGACCCCAATCGACAGAAATCATACCAGCTAGAATTACCAGAAAAAAGATTTAAATATTCAATGCCAATCCTAAAAAAGCCCTATGGTACGACCTCATCATAGGACAAATATTACAAGATCTGCTGGAAAAACTATATACACAATTATTCAATTCAACCATGAAAATGAGCTATTTCCCACCGTGATGGAAAGCTGAAATAACACCCATTTTAAAACAAGGTAAACTACCTGAAAGGTTGAAATCATACCAGCCCATCAGCCTACTGCCAGTGCTCTCTAAAATGTTTGAAAAATTTTTGCCAACAAGACTAACATCTCTTCTAGAAGACAAGGAAATAATTCCAACTCACCAATTTGCATTCAGGCAGAAACATACTACCATTCACCAAGTACATCGAATAGTAAATAGAATCGATAAAGACCTCGAGACATCCAGATATTGTTCCGCACTGTTCATAGACATAGGACAATCATTCGACAAGGTATGGTACCAGGGGTTGCTCTATAAGCTGAGGAGTTGTTTACATCTAAACTATTACACACTACTAAAGTCATACCTTACATACAGACGTTTTAGAGTCAAATACGACAATGAAATAATATAACTCCAACGCACAACAGCCGGAGTCCCACAGGAAAGTGTACTGGGTCCTGTTCTGTACTTACTCTACACTGCCGACCTATTAACATCACCTGCCCCAACAATAGTTACATTTGCAGATGATACGGCGATCTTATGCTTCAAAAAGAATACACACATCGCATCAGAACTCCTGCAAAATAACATACATGAAGTCGAAAAATGGTTAAAAAAAATGGATAATTAAACCGAACGAGGAAAAGTCGATACATGTAACATTTACAACCCGTAGAGGAACATGTCCACCTGTATGTATTAACCGCATACAAATAGCACAGAAAGGTGATGTAAAATACCTTGGGGTTCACCTGGATAGAAAACTGACCTGGAAAAAACATACATCTCCCAAAAGAAAACAACAACAAAAAAACAAGTCAATAAAAAAAATTATTTTTCTTTTCTTTGTCTTCAAGCATCTATCGTGGATGTATATTTTTTGGATATAAAGATCCTCAGACCATCTCAGCTTCTCCTTTTGTGGCTCTACAGATCATTGTGACAATAGCATTGCTTGTGCAAGAGTGACACTTTAATTGGGGTCGTTTTTCCGTCCTCACTAAATGACACGTCCATCTTAGGCAGCTCACTTTGTCTCAGGCTGTACAACTCAGTTAGCATAGCATTAATATTAGGTTGAGAAAAACACGACAACCAAAAATAAACCAAATTGTCGATGATTTTCAAGAGGTGATATTATGGCGGTATTCGTCACAGGAAAACATGATGCAAAAAAGGAACTGACCAAATGCGTAGTAAGTAAAAAAGAAGAAGGAAAAGGTAATATGCATGTTATTTTTTTTTGTATATTTACCCTATTCACATGTGTTAGTAACGTAAAAACCTTCACATTGTTCAACAGCTCCTGATAATCTGTAGCACCTAACAACAATTTCAAATGATAATATATAGCTTCTTCGTCTCCCTAAAAACAGAAAAAATCATTTTATTTTGGATGTATAGCAGACAATGAATCTACTTTAATACCTCTATCATATGTATGAAATACTTTGGGGTGACCACCAGAAATCCTGTCAGGTTCTCGTGGATATTGTTAGTTCTGTTTGTTTGATTGACAATATCAGAGAACCGGGCAATTAAACATTCAGCTTGAGCTGTCTCGCCGCAATTGTGAAAACCGGCATAAATAAATCGGTGTATAAACGTGGTCTACAAACGATTATTTGTTATTAAATTATAAAGGTTTTACAATGACAATATACTCAAAAAACTTAATTGTCATTATAAAGTAAGTAATAGCACTGATACTTCATTAAGATGTAAAAAAAGACAGTAACCTATTTTTTTAATGTATAAATAAATAGGTGTATCTTATTACAAAAAATAATTTCCAACGTCACATTTTTGGATTCAAAATTAATTTTCGTATTTTATAAAATATGTGGTGCAAACATTCTTACCCTGCCAATTAAATCAAAATTATAACAAACGATATCATACAAAGTTGTTCTTTTTGGTTCTTGAATACCAATTACAGCAGTATTTTTTGATCTCACATTTTTTTTAACGTAACTACTACCGAAATCGCCGCTTTCATCCATTTTGTTTTAATTCTACGTACAAAGTTTGATCAATATCAGAAAACGCCTACAAGAAACTCAAGAATTCAAGAAAGAGAAGTCAGGGATCTACAAAAATTATTGGATGCATAGCAAAAGAAACTCTCGAGAACTAGAAAAAAGCTGATCCATGTATCCATCGGCAAATATTGACAATGATATTGAGAAAAACATAATAATAATAGCGATAATATTGAGTAAACTTTAGGAAATATTTTTTTGTAAATTATTTGACATTGTATGTTGTGCTGGTTATAAAGTTTTTATCGAGGCTTGTCAATAGCTATATTTTATTTGTTCTAATATCCTTCAGAAACATCTTTAACTTTCCAGAATAGTCTTGAATTATTCCATGCAACATGGAAGTCTCGTAGGAACGTCCAAAACATTTGAGATCAGCTCTGAACATTTAATATGTATATTCCTAAATGTCTCAATATGCATCTAAAACATTTCAGACTGCTCTCCATCGACTTCTCAATTATTCCAGAAATCGGTAAGATAGTTTCGAAACAAATTCAGATTTCTGCTTAAATCTGGAGCCTTCTAAAAATTGCAAGGCATGGCCAGACGATGATAAAGATGTTAATAGATCTACTCTGTATGAGTACGAGAAACAAATTCGTTAAGGATTTCTGCTTAGATGAATAGACATGTCGTGGAATGCAAATTTTAGATTCCCCATGTCTCTATTAATATCTTTATCATCGTCTGGCCATGCCTTGCAATTTTTAGAAGGCTCCAGATTAAAGCAGAAATCTGAATTTGTTTCGAAACTATCTTACCGATTTTTCTATCAGATGTCGCTATTGCGTCCATAACGAAGCCATGTTATTGTTGCTTCCTAATAAGACAGAGAAGATTATTTTTCACGTTAAGAACGGCTACGAATAACTATTCTGATGAGACTTATTAAGTCGAAATACGTATCAATAGATACATAGACGTCTTTTTCATTTTATTCCAGAAATCTTGTCTCTTAAAAGGTTATGTCCTGAAGGCTTTCAAAATATTCTAGAACAGTTTTGATATATGCCGACTTCCAGAAGTACTTAAAGTCGGAAACAAAGTCCTTCAAAGGCCATTAATATTTTCCAGAAGTCTTCTGAAACATTCCAAGCTGCTTGAAATCGTCCAGAAGTCTATGAAACATTACAGCTAAGGACCTCCGCGCGCTAGGCAGTCAACGTATATGATCAGCCAGTTATAGCCGCCAATCGACAGCCAGTTATATCGGTTCTTTAATATGGAGCGAATATAACATAACGCCACGTGGAAGCAGCCATAATTATTTACCGTTTGTCTCGTAAAAAAGGCAAAATAAAAAAAGGGCTGGTAAACTCTCGATCATTGTACTCTTCTTAGGATATATCCGAAATCCTCTACAGCTTTAAACTTCCTGAATTAATTTTTCGGTATCTAAAATTATTTTAAAAACGTTGGGGATAGGTCTGGCTGATACGACAAGTGCGCAAAGACTGAATGCAGCCACATTCATTTCCGCTCAGAATCCCCACTTGCTTTAGCTACGAGCAACTAACGGGCTGTTGCTCTAACAGGTACGTTCTAGTAGCTGCCACAAGCAGGGACACTTGGCTACTTAGTGAGCGGGCTCACGTAAACCGTCGGGGTTTGAGCGGCTACTAGTGCGCGGAGCCCTAACAATCCCCACAACAGCCCACATAAAATAAAATATTTAAATAAAAAGGGCCCCGCGCACTAGGCAACCACTTAAACCACGACAGTTTACGGAAGTCCCTGCACTAGGCAGCCAAGAGTTCCTGCTTGCGGTAGCTACTAGAACGTGCCTGTTACAGCAACAGCCCGTTAACTGCTCGCAACCAAAGGGAGTGAAGATTCTGAGCGGAAATGAATGTTGCTGCCTTCAGTCTTTGCGCACTTGTCTCAACAAGACCTATAACTGGCTGCGCTGCTGCAGCGAACAAACCAGTTTGCCCTCAGATTTTCCAGAGACTCCAGAGAACGTTTCAGCCAATCCTGAAATGCTGGTTGCTGACATTCCTGATTATTCTGGAGTCTTTTAGCATTAGTTTTAAATATATTAAAAGAGTCCGGAAGTTTTTAACCTTTTCTTAAATCCTTGAGTTTCACAGCGGCTGTTGTAGGCTTTACTTAAGTCTCTTTACTATATATAAAACATTCCAGGATAGTAGTGAGATACTGTAGGAGGTTCTTAAGTCCTCCAATTGTACTGAAACATTTCAGATCAATCCTGAAACATACTAATCGTTCTTAAATTAATTTGGAACCCCTTTTAGGATATTTCTAAAGCACTCCTGACCACCATAGGCCTCTAAAACATTTATGGATATGTCTGAAAATTTTAAGACCTTTTTAAACTACTTAAAATGTATCGTTAATATTTTAGACTGCTTTAAAGTACTTCAGAGGTGTCCTAAATATTGCAGACTGTCCTAAAATATCCCAACGATCCATAAAAGATAGTAAGACAATCCTAAAGTAATGCAGAACTTATCCAGAGACGACCGAAACAAAACAAATTGCCGTGAAATAAATTAGATTTGATTGAAAGTTCGTGAAATGTCCGGTAAGCATTCCAAAATTATCTAAAATCCTTAAGAGTTTCTTGTAATGTCTCGAGCTCTATTGAAACATTCATGATTCACCTGCAAAAAGTTGAAAGATTTAAGATTTTCAACAAATTTTTCTATGATCTTAAAAATATTCCAAAAGATAACTGAAGGCTGAAATATACCAGATTGCCTGAAGTCATTCAGAATCAATTAAAACGTCCACTCTGAATGATAGCTTACCTTGCAATAAGACTAAGTCGACGTCTAAGATCTACAGATGCCATTAAAACATTTCAACCTTTTCTAATATTCTTATAAAATGTTTATAACTTCTCAAACTATCCTGAAACGTTCCCAACTGTCTTGCAATGTCTTAAATGCCTACAAAATATTTCACGATAGGTCTGGAATACTGCATTAGCGCCTGAAAATTTGCCAGAAGCACTGAAATATTTCAAGTCAGCAAAGAAACGTTTTAAGCTTTCCTGAAGTTCTTCAGAAGCCACTCAAATAATTAATAGAAAGTCCTGAAATATTTCAAAGTGCTTGAAGTCATGTCGAAAAATTATCTACAGCTCACTGGAACGTTACAGGGAGTTGTGCACTGGAGTTCTGCAGAGGATTCTGAAACCTTTCAGAACAGTATTCGTTCGAAGCTTTTCTGAAATTTCCTATAAACAGTGTAATATTTTCGACTATCCTGAACTTTCTAAATTTTTTTAAGTCTTTCAAACACCACTAAAATACTACAGGAAGTCGTGAATTAAATGAGGTTGCAGTCAAGTTTTTTAAGGCCCATGAAACATTTCAGAACAGTCTTGAGAAGCAAAATGAGCCGATTTTAAATCCTTAAGAGACCACTGGAAGTTACAGGTTGTTCTGAAGCATTCCATCCTCATCTGAAATCCTTAATTGGCTGCTGAAAAATTCAGGCCTCCTTCAAATTCTCCAGAAGTCTTCTAAAGCATTGAAATATTCCACAGCGGTGCTGAATATTCCAAACTGCTTGTAATCATCGATAGACCGCTGAAATATTACAAGTAATCGTAAAACTACCCCTAAAAGATTTCAAAAGAGTCTTGAAACATGCTTAGCATTACCAAAATCGTTAAGAAATGCATGTAATATTCTAGACTATTGTGAAACATTCCAGGCTGTCCTGGAGTTCTTCATTAGTTTCTAAAAGATTTAAGGCTACAGTCTATAGTCTGAGGAACTTTCCGAAACACTCCAGACTGCCTAAAGTGGTCAAGAGGCAGCTGAAACTGTAAAGACAGTCGTAAAACAAATCAGATTATCCCTAAGTTCTCCAAATGCCTCTGAACTATTTCAGAATACTCCTAAAACACTAAAAGTTTTTCTGAAATCCTTAAGAGATCTCTAATTAATGTTAATCATTTCAGGCAGTCCTGAAGTTCTTCGTAGATACCGTTTCAAAACGTCTTCTCCAATAACCCATGAAATATTCCGAAATAATACTAAATTAATTCGGATTTCGTAAAGTCTGCTAGAGGCAGCTTAATCGTTTAAGGCATCGGCAAATCAAATTAGGTTGTCCTAAAGGTTGTCCTAGAGGTTGTCTCGTTACATGGATCCCTCAAATTATCCAAAAGTTCCTGAAACTTTGCAAAACGGCATTTAACAGTACTTTTAAAACATTTTAGAGTAATTTGAAATCTCTCATAAATAAGTTAAGGAAGAATGTAGGGGTATCTGAGATCATTTATAGACCTAAAACATTTTAGGCTCTTAAAATATTTTAGGCTTTTATAAAGCTTTTCAGAAGCTCCGTGAATATCGTGTAATGTCAGATAACCTAATTATCTTAAAAAATTGTTTAAATATAAATAGAAATAGATATGATACAAATCAGGTTGCTAAGTTATTCGGTTGCCTCACAATAGTCTTGAAGCATTTCAAGTTTGTCTGAAATTATTGAAAAACCCCTGGAACGTTCCAGGCTGAAGATCGCTGAAATATTCCAGGATTTCCTTAGCGGTCTCTGGAGCCAGTCCAGGTCCTTGGACTAACATAAACTAACATAAACATAAAGAGTCTTTAAGTACTTAAAAATTTACCGGGCTACTCTGAAACATTTCAGACTGCCCTTAAGTCGTTTATAGAGCATTGAAACAATTCAGAATGTCCTGAAATATTACAGGCATATCCATAAATCCTTAAACATTTCAAGCAAACTTTTCTGACTGCCTAGAAATTTGTTAGCCTCTAAATATTCACTCTCTATAGTGGTACAAATTAAAAGTTTTCTTGTAATTTTTCAATAGTCCTTGAAATCTTGAATGCTCCTCTCACACATTAAAGTCTTCCCTGGCTGTGATTAAACACAAATGTCAACTTTACCCTTTGAAATAAATTGTAAATCCTAAATCTTTTTATAAATAAATTATTGTACATGTACAAAAATTTCTTTAAGTTACCAAATTCTCCCAAAAATAGTTCCATCGCAAATATTTACCAATTCTTACCTAAACTTCTAGACATATTTAACGATATCTAATTTGATAAGAAGATATGTTTACTTAAAAAAAAAAACAAATAAAAAATGGCTCATTTCATATTCATGTCAAAAAAACATCAAAGACTATTTTTGTTTTCAAAGGTTTATTTATAAATACAGTTAAAGTAAAGATATATAAATAGAATAAATAATAATGCTCCTTCAGTTTAGACCCACTAGTGGATTTATACGCCTAAGAAATTACAAATGTTATAATATTTCCTCCTTTTTGAAGGATCTTTGTAGCATCCGTATAAGTCATTTAATTTTAGACAATCCCCCTTGGACATGGCTTTCCTTTGGCCTATACTGGCCCCATGTGGCTGTTTGGTTGTAATGGTTGGCCTTCCTTTCTTCTTGGCAAAGAAGAATTTTCCATAGTGCATGATGGAGTCGTAGTCGTATTCGAAGCTGTATGTCGTGTTCTCTAAACTTTGTTTATCAAAATTTGCTTTGTAATCTAAAAGAAAATTAACAATATATGAGTTTGTTATATTAAACTGTTATGTAAATTACAAATATGATATATGAAATGCAGGATAACTGTTTCATGTAGCAGAAGATTATAAAGGTTTTACTATTATTATTATCACTAAAGCATGATTCTGATATGATACATAAAGAACAAGAGGAACAAAACCTATTCTTCTTTCCTATTTCCAAAATGAGGGTTTACTATCAGACAATACAGATGGTTTGTCTTACAATCAGGTAAACGATATTTATGAGGTAAATTTGTGAGCAAGTGTTTTGAGGTGCATCATCATACGTTTCAGAATTATTGATCATGTGCCACAAATATTCCAAATTTCTGCACTTCATTTCTGTTTTTCATATTTTTAGATCGCAAGAACAAATTTTTTATTACAAATTGTAAATATAGAGTCAAATTGATAAATATTTTAAGACATACATTTTTTATCTATGACAAAATAGATCATTCTTTATGTAAAAAAGAAATCCACTTACGAGGTATTATATTATCAGTATGTATCTTGACGAATTTGTCCCTATCCCACCTACTCTGTTCGTGAAACACTCCCAAGGCATGCATTAACTCGTGGATAGCCCTACCCTCAGTTCCAAGACAGTTGACACCTTTTCTGTCTGGTGGCTGAAGACTCAAAATTTGTGCTCCACCTAAAACAAAATAATATTTGGTCAGCATAACATCGCTTAACAAGTTTTTTGTCTTTCTTTTCGTTTGTACAAGAAAAACGTTAAATGTATGTAAAAAAATATTTCTGACTTATTGGTTGTGACCAGTTTGGTCCAGGCAAGTTGGAATAGATAAAGCTAACTTGGAAAAGGATGACTACGAAAGCAACGCAACCAATATATTGAATTAATGTCTCAGACTCAGAAGCATCACAGGGCTGCAATTAACACTCCACAGTGGAAGCTACAGCGACCTGAAATAAAACAAAAAGATTCTCCCTGGTTTTGTTTCCAGACATTTCATATTCCTATTATTTTAGATATTTGACCACTCATCCGGAGAAGTCTTTCGTGCAGCAGTTTGCAAAGTTACAATTGCCATTTGAACCGCCAACCGTCGAAAAGAGACCACGCTATAAAAAGAAGAATGTATCCACCTAGTTCACTGAATTTATTTGATCACTACGATTATTTGTCATTTTTTTAGATTTATGTGTCTCGACAGCATAGGTTACTGACACGATTTTACCTGTTGTTGTTGAAATAGGGACAGTCTACGAGAATATGTTTAACAGATAGACTATTACCACAGTGTGTACATGTAGGTGGATCTTAGGAATTTATTCAATTATTATGAGTTAGTCTTGTATGACCGATTCTAAGGCGGCGAAATAAGATTTTGTTCTTTCGTGTCGTGGAAGAATACTCAAGTTTTTTAACGTTGGGATGGATATCACAAAGATTGGAAGGGACTTTATTCCAGTGATCTTGCCAGGACATTTGGATGATATTTTTAAAATACAACTGTAAATCTGTATGTAGTTTTGTACGAGGCTTGTTTTGCAGAGAGGTCGGCTAGTTCCTTACCAGGGATTTCTACTTGAGATGGAATCCAGATCATGGTTATTGATACTCCCAGTGAGATTAAACTATCGAAAAAGTTTCGAATAGCTTGAACCAAAGGATGCACCGTGTAGATACTTTTGAGAAAATAGATAGACGCTAAAGAGTCTGTACATATTGCTACTTTTTTATATTCTAGTAATAGTAAGTCTGTAGCTTGGAGAATAGAGAATAATTCAGCAGTATGTATGCAGCAGAAGAACGGGAGATTTCAAGATATGAATAAATCTGTGTTTGCAACAGCTATATGACTCTTAGAAGCATATTTGTATACAATTTGGTTAAATCTGTTGTTAGCAATGAATTCTTTAAAGGTTTGCCTTAGAAATAGTGAATCATAATTAGTTAACGAGAGATTAAAATCTGCTTTCAATTCATTCTAGGGAGGTTTATGTGATATTAATATTGGAGTTGTGGCTGAAATATCGATGTTATTCAAATGTGGTAAGAGATACTGTGACATAGATTGAAGTTTAATAGGAAAAGAAGAGTTTAAAAGGTCATTACTTAGTAATTTATAGGCTGGATTTTCGGTATTAGCTGAGATTCGAGACGAATATTTTAAAAGGAGTTGCCGGCGACGTAGCCAGAAGGGAACTTCATTAGCTTCTCTGTATAAACTTTCTGAAGGGCTCGACCTGAAGGCTCCAAGGCAGATTCGAAGTGCAGTGTTGTGTACAGAATTAAGAAGTTTTAAATCTGATGGGCTAGTTGACATATAAATGAAACTGCAATAGTCTATTTTAGAACGAATAAGACATCTATAAATCTGAAGTAAGGAATCTTCATCTGGACCCCAATGCTGATTGGACAGAGTTTTTAATATGTTAAAATTTGTCATGCACTTAGTTTTGAGATCTTTTAAATGGCATTTCCAAGTAAGTTTATTTTCGAATGTGAGTCCTAAAATCCGTATACTCTTTACTGCTGGTAGACAAGTACCATTTATGGTAATTTTAGGATTTATAGTACTGGCTGTCCTGAAAACTTAATGATTTTTGTCTTCTTAACAGAAAGGTTAACTTCACTTACCTGAAGTCCATTTAAGCAATTGGTCAGTAGCATTCTGAAGCAGTTTGCAAGTGGTAACAGTGTCTCGGCAGAAAATTATTAAATCATCTGCGTAGAGTGCAATCTTGACTGGAAGCTCAATTTTTTTACATAAATCGTTTAAAACAAGTATAAAGAGTGCTGGACTCAATACCGACCCTTGGGAACGCCGTTAGTTTGTTTGAAAGTCCTAGAGATTTTGTCATTTTCTCTTACGTTAAAGGTTTTTTTTGGTTAGAAATTGAGTAGTAAATGAAGATATATTTCCAGATATACTGTACCCCTCGAGTTTTGCTATAATAAGAGGCCTATAAAGATTTTTTTTGTCATTTAATACATTAAATGCTTCGACATGTAACTATTTGAAATAAAACTTGAGGAAAGCAATATTACTAATATACTTTTGCAGACTGATTATTATATTATCTTAAAATCAAGCGACTGCCTTTCATTAAGGGTTTTTAATATAATCTGTAGTACGTTTGAATTTGCCAATTTTAAGTAAAACATAAAAACGGTATTATTTTCTGAATTATACTTACCAAAGCGTCCTACAAAGGACCAACACCCTTTCGGATACTTCATGGGCCAAATTAGAAGATAATCCTTACTTCTTCCGTCCCACGGTACGAACTTTATACACGTCATAAAGTTTATTATTTTTATGGCTTTCAAAATGGTAACTTGTTCAGATGGTTCTGAAAATTACAAGAAATACGTGTACAATAACAAATCTTAACATTATTAACCATAAGAACAAAAATAGTAATTGACGAATATCTTCTGGAGCACATTAATCATTTCGAAGAGCTGGTTCAAACCAACGAGTTGTTCTTAAACATTCAAAAAACCAAACTTTTTTTTATTTCTCCATTTATGTGCATATGCACAGAATCACCGTTCAAATGTATCAAAAAATGTATCAGATACTGTTCCGGATATTCCTAAGATCCAAGAACAACCGCTGCTTTTGCCTCCTGTGAGCAATTTAGAGCAACAGATCTCAAGGTCAATGAACCGGACTTCCAGTCACTCAAAAAATTACTCTAGGAATAGTAATAAACTCAAAAGTGCAGTTGACCTTAACGAAAGCTTCAGTGACCATCAAGGAGCTAAGATTAACAACATTAATCTAGTAGTGTTACATCGAGCGCAGTACAGGAACAGTATTATTCCTAATATTATATAATGTCACACAAATGCTGATGTTTTCTACGATTCCCACCAGAGTTCCATGTCTAAGAAGTTCTTCAAAGGACAAAGGATGAATGTGATGAAGAAGCGAACCTCAAAATCAAAAATAACAGTGAGTAGAACATTTTCAGGGCCAATTCTAAGGTAAAAATTACGAATATACATGTTGAAAATAAGCACCCAATACAGCAAAAGAAAATATTTTCATACATGACAGAATGACTTCGCAAAAGCGCTATCTATGAGTAGAAGCAGAAAGAAACAAAACAGTACAGAAAATAACGTGCATTCCGTATCTCAACAGTGCATCTTGGATTCTAGATCAGATTATGTATTAGACAAAACTATTCCGATAAAACATCACTGTCAAAGAGATTTTTAATACTAAGGAAACGAGTGAACCAGTTGAGTCTCTTAGGAGAGAAAATTGCCCTCTCAGTATCCGAACAGAAAACGATCTTAACTACTGCCAAATCGCTGATTGCACCGTTGGCCAATCAGCAAGTTTAATAGCCTCGATATGTCATCAGTAGATGGCGCTTCCAATCATAGAATCTACGTAAATCGCCAACACTTAGATTGGGCAGAGGAGACGGTCAGAGCAGGGCAAATAGTGTCTCGTTAGAGACTTGGATGAATTGTATCGACAAATCACAAGAGGTTCACAGTCAAAGAGGTATGGTAACTGTATACATCTTCTAAGGATAGTCCATGTTTGTCGGATTCAGAAATTAACTCGTTTATTAATGACAGTAGGAACATGAGCTTATATACATTATTTATTTCTCCACAAAATTTGAAAAACCTTTATATAAATAATGATTTGATTTTCTTTTAAATTGCTTTTGGGGAAGCTCAACATGCATGATCCTTGCCTTTAAATAGCAAAAAAGAATTGCTTGAATTGAAAAATACCTTTATTTTGTAGAAACAAATTTCTTTTGTTTCGCACCATCATATTTTATCTATGGCATAAATATTGCAATGTTGCCAATTGAACTAAAAAAATTAATTTCTGAGAAAGATTGGATACGTAATAGAACTATTGTTCTAGATATAACAAGAAAATCTAATAACTATAATAAACAAATTTATGAAAAAAACCGTAAACATTTCGATTTCAATATAGGTGATTTGGTATTTGTGGAAAATGGAAACAAATTAAACAGAAAAAAATTTGACGAATTGAAATTAGGACCCTATAAAGGAAATCAGAGTCCAATATATTCCATATATACAAGCTGACTCCAATATCAACACCTGAAGAAGTAGAACAACATGAATAAGATGGAGACGATTACAAAACTTTGAAAACATGAATATTTTGTCCTCTGGAATGGGGAATGTAATGAAATTATTTTTTCATCAGTCAAATATTGCCGCGCTCTACTGAGCATATTGGCTGGAACATTAGCCACAGACACTGTTTTGATTTTTATATTTAAAAACCTATAACCTTTTATTTTGGTTAGAAATGTTCAACATTGTGATTTGGTGATATCGAATGTCGTTTTCTTTAATTTCAGGTAAAATTTGTGTAAATAATGTAAATCGAACATGTTATAAAAAATCTTTAATTTCAAAAACTCAGTTATGTTACTAATCATCAAAAAAAATCTTAATGTATGCTGCTCTCAAATACCCACATAATTAATAAACAAGAAACTCACCATATAACGGACTAATTGTGTAAGGAACAATTCCATTCCTCCACAATTTATCAGGAAATATTTCAAATTTCAGTCCAACCCTCCAGTAATTATAGAATTCGTTGGTGAGTGCCATATCTCCTTGGAAAAGTCCTGGTGATAGTTCCGGATCCATATGTTCCTCTTCTAGATGTGTATCATTCATCTTGGCAACTAAAAAAGATTTTAATAAATTAATTAAAAATACATATGGTATAAAAAAATAAGTATGTAAAAATACTTAAGGTGGTATATTTAATCCAGAAAGTTTAACCAGGACCACAAAAAGATTATTGCAAGAAGGCTGCACATCCACAAGTTTTTTCGAAACGAAAAACGAAATAGGCGTACCAAGAACATAAATTGTATACAATATATCTTATGATAGGCTAACAATGGTCCTAATCTAAAAATAATCCTTTGTTAGATCAATATAAAAGTTTGAATTAAATGCTAAAGTAGAGGACTGATAAAAAGCACCAAAAGGTGCTGGAAGAAATATTTTGATAGTTTATTAAACAAAGACTCTGAAAGAGAGTATTGCAGCGACAGTAATGGCAATCGTGAGAAAACTCATATAAAATGAAGTTGTTGAAGCACTGCAAGAGATTAAGAAAAATACAGTAGTTTGACCAGATTCATAGTTCAAGTGCCATTTCCGCGGCTTAGGTCGGCAATCATCATAGCTATTCGGACTTTAGAAAAAGAAAAAACTAAACAAGCAATAAAGCAAAACAAGGGGAAAGTTTTGAGAAGTAGCGTGGCAAAGGGAAACAGGGATGAAATATTAACAATAGTCGAAGAGTTCTACACAGAGCTATACAGATCAAGAGAAAAAGATAACAATACGCAACCTCCAATCACAGTAAAAACTGGGGTACTTAACCAAGGATCAGATTCAATACCCGATATAACAAATCAAAGAGGCCCTAAAGAAATGAAAAATAATTGAAGATGAGATAGTTTCAGAAGCCCTAAAAATTGGAAGAGATATATTACTTGAAAAAATTAAAATACTTTTCAATATTTGCCTTTGCAACGTCAATATTTCAACAGACTGGAACAACACTACTAAGATTCTATTACAATGAGCAAGGGATAAGGCAAATTTAGAGAATTACATACCGATTAACCTCCTCAGCCATATAATATAAGTTGTAGGCACGAATAATAGTTAAAAGAATGGAAAGAAAATTCGGGACTTATCAACCAAGAGAACAGGGAGGATTCCGAAAAAGTTACAGAAGTAATGACCATCTACAAAGTATAAAAACCCTAATAAAGAAAGTAGTAGAATACAATAAACCTCTAGTGCCAATATTTATCGATTTTCACAAAGCCTTTGACACAGAGGAGCTAAGCAAAATACTACGGCGCTTAAAGAATGTAGGCTATAGCTGAGCATCTAGGAATGGCAAGAGAGATGATACAGGAACCTGTTGTGGCTACAGAATATGTAAGTTTAAATATAAACATCTCGAAAACAAAAATAATGACAAATTTGGTACCCAACCAGAACACCAGTTTTGGTGGGCAAGAAATATAACTCGTAGATAAATATAAATACCTAGGATATGAAATTATGATTGGCAGTGATAATCAGACCCATGAACTGAAGAGAAGAATCGGTCTTGGGTAGGCAGCATATGGAAAACTAAGAGAAACTTTTAAAAGTGCTACCCACATGCCTGAAGAGAAAAGTATTTGATCAATACGTCCTCCCAGTGTTGACATTGGCTACTTGCCTCCCTTGGCTACCAAACTGAGAGCCACACAGAGACGAATGGAGCAATCCATGTTAGGAATAGCTGTGCGATAGAAACCTAGAAGAAAGAAGAGATCAGGAGAAGAACCAAGGTGACCGACGTCATCGAAAGGATAGCCAGACTGAGGAGATGGGCAGGACACATAGCTAGAATAACAAATGGACAAAGAGGTTATTGGAATAGAGACCAAGGGTAGACAGGAGAAGCGTCGGTCGACCACCTAGACGATGGACTGACGATTTAAGAAGACAAAAGAAAAAGTGGATGAGAGTGACATAAGTAGCGCGTGGGTTGGAAACACGAGAAAAGGGCTTACGTGCAGCAGTGGATTTTTGAGGCTGGATGATTATAGACTAATCACGGTGTTAAATTGTATATACAAAGTACTGTTAAATATAATCAGAAAATCAAAAATTATATAGAAAAAGCACTATAAGACTAATAACTACGTAAGAAAACTTAAGAGGCCTTGAAAGGAAAATAAATTTAAAAAATTTTAGAACCTAATAGAACCTCATACGAAGAAAGAAGATTTAAAAGAAAAAATCATAGAAAAAGAAATAGAAAACGGAAATGTGAGAGTAAATAAATCGCAACGCTAGGAATATCATCAGAAAACTGGAAAACGAGGTGATCAAAAAATCATTCCAACGAAGAAGCCCAAGGAGAACGAGAACAACATGGCGGAAAGGCATGGAAAGCGACATAAAAAAATAAAAACAAAATAATAGAAAGTGAAATGCAGAACTAGGAAGAATAGATAACGACATGTTCCTGGACACATAATACATTATAACCAAAACAGAGATAAAGGGATAATACACCTCAGAATAGCAAAAAACGATGATAATGCAAAATTCTTTGCAGCAATTATTAGCTAATATTTTTCATTCGCCAAAATTTTTAACTAGTTAATATCAAGCAAATAACGGACTAAAATGATTAGTGTAATAAATTTATGTGTTATATTAAAAATGATCTGTACCGTTAACGAAATAAAATCTTTAGACCCGGATGTTCGCGGAATGGCACAAAATTTTATGCAAATAAGCAAGCACATCAGATGCATTACAGCATGTTATATGCAGATTATTGTGACTTAAAATTAACTGTTATAACGGTCTGACTAATATCTATATATTGAAAGATTTATATTATTAATTTAATTTTAAATGCAGAATTGGACACTAAAAAATAAATAGCGGTAACTGTACAACAAAGAAAAAAACCAATCTTCTCAAACATTGGTTTTTTCATTTTTATGTTTTTGGTTTGTTAAATTTTTTTATTTGTATATTTTGATACTAAAAATAAATATTAATATATGTAAGTCTTTTATTATCTTTAGCCCACTCAAAATTGTTTTAAAATTGCAATTTTCGTTATCTTATCACCAGTTGTTTACTCGACAAAAAAATCTATTTCATTTCGCTCTCTGGTATTTTTAAATTGTTTAAATATAAATGATGTGTCGCCGATATATTCTTTTTATTTTTACTAATTTTAGAGCCAGCAAGCAAATCCTTTAATATTCTGCTAAGATATTTGCAACCATCTTTTTTCCGTTGGCCTCTATGATTATTCTGATGCTAATGTACACAGTGTTTGAGCCCTCAAAATAACATTTCGTGAACTCGAGATTTCGCGTTCACATATGTAGAATATAAAATACCATTGTATATAAATACATATTATTTATATGTAATGGTATATAAATACGTTGTTTTTTCTTGTTTATACATAAATTTAATTTAGACAATGTTGAAGTGAAGTGTATCTACTTCGAACAATACATCTTGTACCGTTATTTGTTGAGTAACTTAAAGTAGGATGACGGGTGGATACTTCTCCGCGGTCTCTGCAGGGGAGAGTTCTTCTTCAGAAATAGCAAACCTGCCGACATTAGCTCATGTTCTCTCATTGCCGGGGAAACCATGTCCAAACCCAAAGTATCCCCATCTCCACTCTTTCCTCCGTCCAGATTCAAACCATCTCGTCAATACGCAGTAACCGATCAAGGTGTTTTAATAGCTAAAAACCTCTAAAGTTATTTTCCAGGTACGACAATTTTCCAGAAACCATAAGCGGTTGGAACAGGGTTGGGGCAGAAGGTGCTAAGAATCCTCGGAAAAGATCGGGCTACCACACAGAAGATGTTGGAACTGGAGGAAGAGCCGAGAACAATAAAATGGGAGATCATCGGCCTCAGAGAAATAAGTTGAAGACGAGAAGCACAAATTACGCTTAAAGCAAGACACCTATTTCATTTTAGAGTAGAAGAAGACACTTGAAATGGTGCCGTAGGATTCATTATACATAGAAAGCACACACAAAATTTAGTAAAAATTAACAGCATACGTCTGGAAATTGGGTACCTCATCGTCAAACTTAATGCAAAATAATATATAACCCTTAAAGTAATCCAGACATATGATCCAACGACTTAATGAGGATGTTTTTTTATTTTTTATAGAGGGAGGATCTGGAATCTTTAAAAGATATCTCAGTCCAGGACGTCGCCTGACTGACCTTAGTGCAGGATTCGTTCTTAGTAGTCCCGGCGATACTTCCCGAGCGCCCTCTCGTTGCCGAGTCTACGCCGAGCGCCTACCTGCTAAACCAGACTCGGAAACGGAATATCCACTGTAAGTCTGGCATCACTTCCAAAGCACTACCTTCATTTATCCACAGACTGTCAGCAAGGAGGCTTTCTGCCCTTTTTCCTGTGTTCTTTTTTTGGTCCCAAAAACGGATTCCATCATTTCCAGATAGGTATTTCTTCCTTCCCCAGAGTCGATTCACACAGTATAACTTACACATTCTAACTCATATAGTCTGACTCACTTTTCTACCTTCAACTTCTAGCATCTTTCCCTCTTACCTTTGCCATTGGTCCAGCTGTCTTTCTTTCTCGTCCTTTTTCTTGATCACTGCATAAATATAGTTGTGTACACAAATCCAATCTGCTTTATTTTCAATAATTCTCTTAATCATTTCTCTTACTGTAACAAAGTTCACACATGTCTCTCTTTCCATTCTGTTTCTTTCTACTATCAATCTGTTGCACTCTAACATCGTATTTATCAGTGTCTGAATGCCCGCAGTACAGGCATTTATCCGTGTCAGCCTTTTCAAACCTAGAGAGGTAGGCTCTAAAACACCCGTGTCCTGTGAGCACCTGCGTTAGGAAATATTCCAGTTGCATCTGATCACAGTTATGTACGGGATCAGCTTCTTTCTCCACTGTGCCACATTCTCCGTGTTTTTCCATTCTTCTTGCCATCTTTCAATTGACTTTTACATTTCCTGTCTTTTCTGGGGCATAGTAAGGTTTAGGTCTCTTCTCTCATGTAGCTCTTTTCTTTCCACTGCCAAAGCCTGCAGCGGAGCACACCCAGTGATGGTCCACAAGGCTGCCGCAGATACAGTCCTGTAGGCGCATGCCACTCGCAACAGACTTTGCGATGCTGCGTAGAAGACGATCGACTGTACAACACCGTGTAAGGCCCTCCTCCTTTCAGATTTGGGTCCCCCAATGTTGAGCATTATCCTCCCCAACGCAGCTGCTTTCCGGGAAACCTCCCGCACGTGCTTCCACCTTTTTCCATTCTGATGCAACGTCACTCCCAGGTACTTTACGTGTTTCTTGGGCGTTAGAAATGCCCTCGCACATTGTATTTCCACACTTTGCCTGTTTCTTTTCCCCTTTAAAATAATGGCTTCGGTTTTATCTATCGCGCGTTTCAAGTCGTGCTGCGTTATTCATTTTTTTATGGTGCCGCCAGCATTCCAAACCCGCTATTTGGGTGCTTTATGAGAAACTAGAAACAGCATTACATGCTACATTAATGCAACTTTAATAAGAAAATGGGATTTTAATAAGATGATATGCAGAAGTAGCAATGGACAAGTATAGATATGGCGAAAGAAATAAGCGAGGGCAAAGACTACTTCATTTCTTACATCAAGAAAATTGATCCATGATGAACTCTTTTTTCGATAAAAAGCCTCAACGTAAATGGATAAACCTTGGTGGCTTGGTGGAATAAATGTCAAAATAATCTTAAAAACACGAAAAAAATGGATTCCCCCAGAAAACACCGACCTATATGAAGATATACTATACTCACCTGACATATACAAGATTTGGAAAACGAAATAGAAGATATTGAACAAGCAAATAATTGCGTAAGAAAGGCAATAAAAGAAACGAAAAATGAGTGCTGCCCGATAGTCATATTCCATAAAGAAAAACTAGGTCAAACTTTAAAGAGCTCCTAAGTAAAAGAAGACAGCTGACGGAAAAATACAACTAATAGATTTACATTTTTCATGCTGTTTTTCAATATTAATAGTGTTTGGAATATATTTTTTAACTGTTCAATTATTACCGAAGTTGGATAAACTACCGGTTATAAACTTTTAGAACAATGACAGCATGAAACTAGTGCAGAAACACCGAAAACGTACACCTAAGTATAGGATGAAATCCCCAGCAAATAGACGATATTATAAAACCAAAAATTCGAAAAAAAGTGCAATCATTTTATTTTGCTTTGGAAAAACCTTTTATTAATAGTGAATAAACTTTGCGAAATATAAATGGTGACAATCAGAATTCGTTTTGGAAACGGAAACACTTTGTCGAAGACTTTATCGTAATATAAAAAGCATTCAAATAATATTATTATTTACAACCTCATCAACTTAAATTAAAACTTAGATATCGAATTGACACTACGTATCCATTTGATGAGGCTGAAATGTTCTGTTTGAGAAGAATGTTAAAAATTCCATGGACCTATCAACCGGACAAATAATTCAATTTTAAATGAACTAAAGGTCAGCAAATTAACCAAAGTCCACCTTTAACAACTAAAATACTTTGGACATGTTATTAGAGCAAACAAAGTAATTATGGAAAAACTTACTATCAAATCAGAGGAATACGCAAAAGACCTATGCATGAATCAAAAGAAATGCACTATATTCACTTCGAGGGAGCGTTTTTTTTGCTACATAAACTTCTCTCTGACATATTCTGTAGCTAGTTGTTGTCATGCATATACTCGTATATTTTTTTGATTTTTAATCATTTTCCTCATTTTACTGTTTCTTTCTTTGTCTGATACAATTTAAAATGTTCCCTTGAACTTTTAATAGAATATGTATTTGCTGATGATTTACTAGTGCAACAATAATTATTGTTGGTTATATTACAATCCAATTGTAATTTGATTAAAAATAATACACTTTGTTTTAAAAAATTTGAAACAAAAATACCTGTAAACTAACCAATATCAGGCACCGGTGGATAGATAACATCAGGCACGGGGGGAAGCACAAATCTCGCAAATCCACACCGGAAATAAACTAAAAACAAACAAATAAAACACGAAGAAACCGTAAACTTCATTGTTAACACACTTATAGATGGGTTGTTGGCAAATTAACAGTCAAAAGTGAGAACCGCTTTGAGGAAATGATACTCGAAAACTGGTACTTTCAGAACTTTTAATTTTCTGTACCGTAACATTTTGATACAATCAATGGATGTCACGATATGTCTTGTCTTTTGGTATTTTACAGGACCGGAATCGCGGTTGTGGGTAGGTACGTTGCTGTCCTGATAGCAATCTCAGGATGTTGTTTTTATTTGATTAAATAATCTCCAAAATTTGGTCAATAAATTAATGAAAGTAAGCATCGCAAAAGTGTATGGATGAAAGTGAATCGTTGTTTCTTCTTCTTCATTCTACTTTTTAGGTTTTGTTGTGTGTTGCGGCACTACACGTATCGACATAGAAGGACGGGAGGTTGTTGAAAGTCTTTGGTGGTTTGTGTGGGTGTGGTTTTCCCGATTAATGTGTAGAGAAAAAATGGGAATCGGATGATAGATAGATATTATGCCTTAACCACCGGTTTCATGTTGATATCTGGAGTGATAAATGCTCAAAGCTACAGAAAAAAACCGGAATAAAATTGCTTCACTTGCTCTGTAACAAAATCTGATGCTTAGAAAAAATCTACAATAACAACAATACATAAAAAGTGCAGCTTCCATAAATGCGACAACTATAGGGCCATATCTCTTATCTCAGGTGCCAGCAAAATAATGCTTCGAATTCAACCTGTTAGTTATTACTCTCATAAACAGTTTAAGACAGTAGGGAGATTGGCCTATAGTTCTTCAGGTCTCCCCTGTCTCCTTTTTTGAAGAGTATTGACAAACTTTCATTCCAATCATCTGTTCAATCAATTCATCCGATCTATCTGATTACAATAAATATGTGGCCTGTTTCTACTGGTTTTCGTCTGTTTAACAGGAATCCTTGCTATT